>NC_069504.1:468808188-468888188 GCF_027579735.1 Bombina bombina | reverse complement strand
GGCGTCCGTAGTGTGATTCCTCAAACCGCATGGCTAATTAGCATGTGCGGATGACGTCACTCGGTAGTCATGGTAACCTTGGTGCGATCCCCCAATTCAAACACCAGAAAGACTGTCAAAGTGGTGTAAAAGAGTTTGTCAGATACTAATACATGGCCATGTTGCAGTAAGATGTCCATATATGTGACACTAAATCACATAATTTAGCATAAGAGGGGGGCCGTATCAGATGTAAGGGGGCAGTGTGCTTAAGGACTACTCCGGTAGGAAATATTTTTCCTTATTCACAACCCATATTGTATTGCTAGAGTGTGTTGTATCATGTTCAGCTACTGGGGGATAAATGCAAAGGAACTAGAAACTATCCCTTACCGAGCTATAGCAGCTGTTATAGCAGCCAGATTATACAGGGAAAACAAACATCATGAAAAATACAATAGAAGCAGCACAACATATTTGCGGTTAAACTCAATACTAAACCACTCACACCTCGTAAACTCTGGTAGCCTATCGTCTTAATATCACAGCTTTAAGTGTATATCAGACAGTGGCTAAATCTATGGGTATATAAATGACAAGATACGTAGTAGATAAAACTTATATGACAGTATTAGCTCCTTGTGTCTGGACACTATCATGTCCATATAGTGGAACCTCAAAATGTATCATTGGTTCACTATTTATAAATGGCAATCAAGGAAGTCAATTCCACCCAGCTTAGATCTAGTCCATCTATTAACAATTACACAGTAGTGCCTCTTTCAAGGTGGAGGTATAATAGTCACATAAACTGATTCATTTTGGTGACAGGGATGAGTCCACCATAAGCCAAAGTTATGTTCATGCTGAGTTAGAAGAAGATTCATGGTACCCTGTCAGTGCCTATGTGCCATACATTCATATGTCCTGCTTTCATAAGTGTAGACCACCTCTGGAATAGCCAACCTGAGACTCATGAGTGGTAAGGAGGCCCAACCTAGTGTGTATCACATTACGACACATGAAACCCACTGGTTAGTTCTCCAACCCTCATATGTATAGTCAAGATCAAATATATATATATATATATATATATATACACATATATATATATATATACTCATACACACAGATACAAAAACATTTAGGAATGAACATGAAAAGTTATATGTATTTGTTGTCTACAAAAAAACATATACAGATTCTCATATTCGTAAATACCAAAAATGAGTGTATGACAAAACATTATTATAAATGCATGAAATGAACTGCAAAATATAAACCTATCTGTATAACAGTAAGTGAAAGCAATATACTGTAATACTTTAACTCTATAGTAAATAAGCATTTTCTTAATCACTTAAAAATAAACAGTATATTATATATACTTATATATAATCTTCATAATTGCAAATAGGTATACATGTAGTAAATACATATATACTGTAACATAAGGCATTCGTCAGAGAACCTACACACAGTTTTGCAGCAACACAGAAAAATTGGGTAGATGAGACATTCTGTACAAATACGAAAACAAAATAAGGAAAATCCCCAGATTTGCGCTTATGCTACCTAATTTTATGGATAGCCGTCAAACAATCTTGATAAATTAATGACAATGTCCATATGACATAACTTGCATTAACAGTATAATAAACAAGGCTGCTTTTGTGTGTGATTGCTAAGCAGTGTTATGTGCTGGATTTGAACCTGTGTCACCTG
Source organism: Bombina bombina (assembly GCF_027579735.1). Lineage (NCBI taxonomy): Eukaryota > Metazoa > Chordata > Amphibia > Anura > Bombinatoridae > Bombina > Bombina bombina. The sequence continues at coordinate 468,886,484 of NC_069504.1, read as the reverse complement.
GTCCTTAGTTCAGTATGCTACTTATTGAGCTTTTCAGAACCTTACACACTCTGGATTTATATTAAGGGAAAACAACATTTGAAGCCCCCTAAGTGTCATACACAGACCAAAATTCCGTATAGGAAGTAAAAGATTATGCCTGAATGCATGCAAAAATAGAGATACACAGCTCTGACAAAGTTGAAATAACCTAGTACTGGAACAAATTTGTATAGTACAATTAACAGTGGGGAGAGTTTTTGCTCCATAATACAGTGTAAAACAGTATACATGTAATGAGAAAAACAAATAGAGAGCTATCTCAAATGCTCAGACACTCTAAGCTTAGTGTTAACACACTAACAAAAAACAGACTGCAGACTGAAAATAACCCCCATGGTAGCACTTAGCATGAGTACTCACCTCTTTCTAGCAACTAAATCCATGCAACAAACTGGATGAATTACAGACCCAGAACACTGCACTACTTATCTAGACCATTGGTTTTCAAACCTGTTCTCAGGCCTCCCTAACAGGCCATATTTTGAGGATATCTGAACTGGAGCAGAGGTGAAATAATGATTTGTAAACAAGGTTATTTTACCTGCTCTCATCCAAGGTAATCCTGAAAACCTGGACCGTTGTGGAAGCCTGAGGACAGGTTTGAAAACCAGTGATCTAGACTGTAGTAGGCCTCAGAAAAGTTGAAAAAGACTGGGAAGTTGTGTGTGTGTGTGTGTGTGGGGGGGCCTAGCGGCCAGAGTGAGGGAACAAAAGAACATGGCAAAAAAACATTTTCTATACTGAGCAAATAGAGCATTAAAATGCAATAAAAACACATCCCCTACAAAACTAGAGAGTGCACAACTAAACTTAATTGCACATAAAAGTCAGCAGATATCTTAAAGGGTAAAACACCTATTACAGAAAGGTGCTAAAAAATAATTTACGTTTACCTGATAAATTCTTTTATTTCTTGGCAGTGCAAGTCCACACATGAATTCATTACTTATGGGGAATACCTCACCTGGCCACCAGGAGGAGGCAAAGTCACCCCAATAAAGCATTAACTATTCCCCCACTTCTCCTAGCCTCTCAGTAGTTCAAGCCGTGGATAAAGAAAAGTAGAGATACAAGGGGTACAGATGTGCCCCTACAGAATTTCGGGATGGACTCTAACTGCCAAGAAAGAAAATTATTTATCCAGGTAAGCATAAATGATGTTTTCTTTCTAATGGCAGTGCAAATCCACAAATTCATTCATTACCTATGAGAAACTAATACCCAAGCTAAGGAGTACACAAAATGAATAGGGAGGGAACTGTAGGGAAGGCAGTCCTAAGTACTTGGCACCACCACATGAAGAACCATTCTCCCAAAAGATGCCTCAGCTGAGGCAAAAACATCAAATCGGTGACATTTTGTAAAGGTATGCAAAGTGGACCTGTTCAACTGAAGCCTCATTCTTGAAGGCCCAGGAAGAAGAAACCACATGGTAGAATGTGCTGGCCCACTTCTATATATGCCATGCAATCAAACTTCTGAGCCAGAAGGATAGGGTAACAGCAGTGGCTTTCTGACACTTGCGCTTACCAGAGCAGGACAAATAAAGAACATTGAAGAAAACCCTAGGTGGCATTAAGGTAGAATCGTAAAACTCTAACCACGTCCAGATTGTGTTACAGCCTCTTCTTCGAAAAGGAAGGATTAGGACAAAGAGACGGGACCACAATTTCCTGCTTAATAATGCGAGTTGAAAAACCCTTAGGTAAACCTCATCTTTGTCCACAGACTAGCTTTATATGCATGAAAAACATCAGAGAAGGCGGGTCACACTTAAGGGCAGACAAATTTAGAAACTCTACAAGCAGAAGAAATAGCTAACAAAAAGAAGACTTTCCAAGATAAAAGTTTAATAACAAGATTGTAAATTCCCACGGGAATAGGGCCCTCAATTCCCCCTGTATTTGTCTGTAAAATTGTGTCTTATGTTGTATTGTTTCACCGTTGTACTTAAATAAAGAATAATAATAATAATATCAATAGAATGCATATGTTCAAATGGAGCCTACTGAAGAACTCTAAGAACAAGATTAAGGCTCCATTGAGGAGCAACAGGTTTGAAAACATGTCTAATTCTAGCAATAACCTGATCAAGGACTGAACATCTGGCAACCTAGCCAACGTTGTATGTAACAAAACAGAAAGGATAGAAATCTGACCCTTAAGAGAACTAGCCGACAGGCCCAAACCATCTGGAGAAATTTAAGTATATTTGGGGTCTTCACCATGTGCCAGGGAAACCACCGGTCCAGTCACCAAGAAGATAAGTTATTTACACTTTGTGGTAAATATGCCTGGTAACAGGTTTCTTAGCTTGCACCAAAGTATCAATAACCATCTCAGAGAATCCTCTCCGAGACAAAAACTAAGCATTCAATTTCCATGCAGTCAGCCTCAGAGAATCTAATTTTGATTGAAGGTACCGTGCACCAGAAGGTCCGGGCTCTGAGGCAACCTCCATTGAGTAGCAGATGACATTCTCACTGGATCCGCATACAAATACCGGCGTGGCCACCCCAGTGCTAGTAGGATTGCTGGATTTCCCTCCTGTCGATTCAAATGATCACTCGAGGAGGAAAAAATATATACTAGATAGACTGAAGTTCCATTAAACTGCTAAAGCGTCCACCAACTCCACTTGAGGATCCCTCAACCTCGAACCGTATCTTGGTAGTTTGCAATTGAGGCGGGAAGCCATCTCTGGACACCCACACCTGCGGGAGATCTTGCAAAACACCTCCAGGTTTAGCGCCGGAAACTTAACTAGTCTGATCAACATCAAATTATTTTTGAAATAATTTTTTATTGATATTTAAACAATACAAAAGAATAAACAAGACATTCACAGAAGACATAGCCACTTAATGACAGATAGATCAATGAGACCAATATTAGTAGACAGTAACTAAGATTTCCTAAAAGCATTTAAAACATTTACATTTGTATCGCTATATAGATTGAATTAATTGGTCGATTACTCCTTAAACAACAGCTATCTTGTCTGTCAGTTTGTCTGGGGGACCTGAGTGGGGTAAGGACACCCCCTCATTTACATCTTAACCAATAAATTTATGAAGATCTTGAATACAAAGGGAGTACAGAGAAAAGTTGGGAAAATCAAAGGGGGAAGAGAAGAAGATAAGAGGGGAAGATGAAGAAGAGTAAGAAAAGAGTGCCTCCCGACCCAGTGGAATTTTCATCAATAAGGATAATATTATGATTAACCATCGGATGTATAAAGGCATATAAAATCTCTGCTGTATTGGGTCTATTGACAATTCAAACAGTATTATATGGAGTCATGTGTGATCCAATAAAACCAGACTTTGTGAAAAGCTTCCTGAGTGTCTTGTAATATTGCTGCCTGTGCGGACATATTGTATATGTGCCTAATTTTATGTAAAATTTCGTCCCAGGGGGGAGCCCCCTCCTTCCAGTGACGGGCTATACATATACGTTTAGCTGTATATAAAATTTTGATAAATTGATTAATGTCTTTATTAGACTGCCTTAAGCGTACATTCAATAGGGCTTGGTTCATTGACAACTGAATGGGGCTATCTAGTATCCTACTTAAAAGGAGTGATAATTTATTCCAGATTATTTTAGAGTAAGAGCAGTCCCACCACATGTGTTTGTATGTGCCTTCGACTTCACAACCCCTGTAACAGAGCTTGGACCCCAGTTTAATGGAATGAGAGGTGATAATTGGAGTGAGATACCATCTGAAAATTGTTTTAATGCAATTTTCCTGCATGTCAGCACTCAACAGGCCTTTACTCGCATTATATATTAAGTTATTCCAGTCGGAAATATCAATTTCTGTATTGAGGTCGGCCTCCCATTTGAGCTGAAGGCTTGTTTTAGTGATTTGTGTGGAAGATTGAATTAGTTGGTATAATTGTGAAATAGTTTTTCTAGGTCTGGATGAGGAGCTGCAAATTATTTCTAAGGGAGTGAATTTGTGACCAGTCAATGAAGGTAGGTATTTATGTATGATGGAGGATATCTGAAGATATAGAAACCAATGTAATTTGGAAGGAGACAGTTTATCCTAAAGTTGTGTGTATGTCATTAATTTGCCTTTGTCTACTAAGTCTGCGATCCTATAAAGACCTCTGTTTTCCCACTTCTGTATAGCTGGGATCTGTTCTGAAGGTATGATTACTTTTAGGGGGGTCTTAAGGGATCTGTTAGGGAGAATTTTGAGAGACGAAACAAGAGTGGACCAAGCTTTGCGCATGTAATCTGTAATTGGGAATTTATTAAGTTTTTGGGTTTGAGCTCTATGTGGGTCCCACAGAGCCAGCTCTTGAGGATATAGTTTATTTATGTCTGACTCCAACGTGGTCCTTCTTATCTCATCTTCCGTTTTGTTAAGGAGAGTAGTTTGGGCTAACCTAGCTGCTTGGAAGTAGTGTCTGAGATTTGGTGCGCCCAGGCCTCCCAGTTGCCTATGTCTCGTAAATATTGGTTTAGGAATTCTAGCTTTTTTAGTCCCTCTTATAAAATTGTTAATGCAAGCTTGGAGATTGTCTAGATCACAATTCGGGATGTCTATCGGTAGGGTCCGAAATAAATATAAAATCTTTGGTAACACAGACATTTTGATCGCAGATAGACGTCCAAACCAAGAAAATCTCAGTTTTCTCCATTTAGTGAGGTCCTGTTTGATTACTTTATAAATTGGAGGATAGTTGGTTTGGTAAAGTTCCGATGAGTGTTTTGTAAGGTTGATCCCTAGATATTTGAGATGATGTTTTACCCAATTAAACTCAAAGTTTAGTTCTATCATTTTTTTTGTGTGGTCTGGAATAGCAAGAGGCATGGCTTCACATTTTTCAAGGTTCACTTTGTAACCAGATATAGTGGAGAAGTTCCTAAGGGTGTTGTATAAATTTGGCAGAGATATAAGGGGTTTGGTTAGGGAGAGCAAAACGTTGTCTGCAAAAAGAGTGAGTTTGTAAACTGATTGTCCTATTTTAATACCCGTAATGTCTGGGGAGTTCCTAATGTGTTGCGCCAGGGGCTCTATGCAAACAGCAAAAAGGAGAGGGGATAAAGGACAACCCTGTCTCGTCCCATTTAAGACCGCAAATCTGTCAGATTGGTGTCCCATTGACTTAACTCATGCAGAGGGATATGAATATATACTCTGGATCGCTGTAATAAAAGAACCCCTAAAGCCCATGGTATGTAGTACAGCTTGCATGTACTCCCAGTCGATCCTGTCAAACGCCTTCTCTGCGTCCAGGGATAACAACAGAGAAGGCGTTTTAGAAATATGCAAATAATCTATTAATGATATCATCCTTCTGATATTATCTGGAGCTTCCCTATTTTTAATGAAGCCAACCTGGTCTGGGTGAATTAGTTTTGGGAGCAAGTGTTTTAATCGGTTGGCCAGAATTTTGGTAAAAAATTTTAAATCTTGGTTAATGAGGGAAATTGGTCTATAATTATGACAGAGGGACCTGTCCTTACCCGGCTTAGGGAGGACTATAATTTTGGCATCTAAAAGTTCTGAGGGAATAGTATGTCCTTGAAGTATATGATTGCTAAATTTGACTAGGTGAGCTATGAGAAAGGATTTAAATAGTTTATAGTACTTGCCTGAAAAGCCATCTGGGCCAACTGCTTTACCAGGTTTCAGATCTTGGATAACTCTATGTACCTCACTTGCACTGATGTCTGAGTTAAGAGTTGCCAAATCTTGTTGGTCAATTTGGGGCAGAGTGGCTTCCTCCAGAAATCTATTCAGGAGACAGGAAGTTTGTTCCGATTTGGAAACTTTCTTGCCATCGTATAAAGAACTATAATAGTTGGCAAAAAGTGTCTACAATTACTTTTGGGTGGGATGTAGATTCACATGCATTTATGCGTAAGAAGGGAATGGAAATATCTTTGATCCTATCTCTAATTTTATTGGATAGATAACGATCTGGTTTATTGGCGTATATATAGTATTTGGTTTGTAGTCTTAATCCGGCTCTAAGTGACTGGTCATTTAATAATTTATCTAGTTTTTGGCGTTGATTTTGCAATGTTTTATATACCTTCGGTGAGCAGGTAAGTCTATGTTGTTTCTCTAGCGTAGCTATCTCCTTGTGTAGTGTCTGTAATAGTAACTGTGTTTCCCTTTTTGATTTTGACTTTAGTTGGATAAGGAAACCTCTTAACACCGATTTATGGGCTGCCCAAATCTGAATCGGGTTATCGATGGAATCTGTATTAATATTCCAGAATTCCATCATCTGTTTGAAAATATAATCTTTATGTTATTTTTCATAAGTGTGGGGTCATAAGTCCAGCTTCTTGCATTGTTTGGGGGAACAAGCCCTGCTATTTTAGCTACTATTATGGAATGATCAGACCACACACAAGGATGAATGGAGGAGGATACCAGATTGGAAATTAGGGTTTGGCTCAGGAAAATGTAATCTAGCTTGAAATATTTTCGGTGTGCTGTTGAGTAGAAAGTGTGATCTGAAGTGATGCCATATAGCGCAGTCCAAGAGTCAAGTACATTATGTCCTTCCAGAGTACTGGAAATAGATTTCGTTTTTCTGTTGTTTCTAATTTGTGATTGTGTGGGTCGGATTTGTGACTGAGGAATTTGCATGTAGAGGGAGACATTAAAGTCTCCTGCTAGAAATATTCTAGCCGAGTTCCAGTTTGTGAGAAGGTGTGAGATTTTATTAATGAATTTGTCTTGCTTTTTGTTTGGGGCATAGATGTTGCAAAAAATAATTTCCACTTCGTTAATGTGGCCCTTAATGATTAGGTATCTGCCCTCTTTATCTATTATGGATTCTTTGTGAATAAAATTTAAGGAGGAGTGGAGAAGGATGGAAACCCCTTTCTTCTTTTTATCTGTAGTAGAATGAAAGTGTGTTGGGTATTGATTTGTCCAGTATTTGGGAATATGATTAGACTCAAAATGAGTTTCTTGTAAGAAAATGACGTTAGCACCCAAGCGTGTGTATTGAGATAAGGCTTTCCTACGTTTTGCATCTGAATTTAGACCTCTTGCGTTATGGGAGAGTAGAACTATATTGTTCGGAGTCATTAGTGTGTGACAAATGGAATTGTTTGATTATTAATTGTAAGGAATAGTAATGAAGTGTATTGTGTTTGCAAGAGCTCACCAGCCTCTAGTAACGAATCACCTCTCTGAAAAAGCACTCTCATCCATTGGGTTACTGGGTGTGTCTCTGGTCCACTTGGGGAAGGCACAAGGGGAGAGAAGAGAAGGATAAGTAGAATGAATAACTGTAGGGTAGAAAAAGCAAAGACGTTAGAGAAGAATAACTTAAACAAAAGAAATATAAAATAAAAAATAACATATTGATGTTTCTGAAATAACATCAATTAGTTCTGGGGGAACCTATAGAACAGAGGAGTTGCCAACTAACTCCATTTTTAAAACCTAGGGGGAAACTAGCTGTAAGGTAAAGTACCATTAATATTGTTAGATATTAATTATTACCCACTCTCCCCTACCAAAGCCAACAACATTAACTGTATATGATCTTTAGAAATACAACATTTGGATAAACCTACTATGCTGTGAGATAAACTAAATTAGACATTTTCTTGTAAGAGTTCTTAAAGGGGCAGTCAACCATAGAATTATTGTTTTAAAAGATAGATAATCCCTTTATTACTCAGTCCCCAGATTTGCATAACCAACACTGTTATATTAATGTACTTTTTACCTTTGTGATTACCTTGTATCTAGGAACCTTCTTCCAGCCCCCTGATCACATGACTGTGACTGTTTATCATCTATTGTCTTAAATTTAGCATTGTATTGTGCTAGATCTTAAATAACTTTCTGTGCCTGAACACAGTGTTATCTATATAGCCCACGTGCACTTTCTGTCTCTTTGTGTTGAAAAGAGATTTAAAAAGCATGTGATAAGAGGCAGCCCTCAAAGGCTTAGAAATTAGCATATGAGCCTACCTATGTTTAGTTTAAACTAAGAATACCAAGAGAAAAAAGCAAATTTGATGATAAAAGAAAATTGGAAAGTCGATTAAAATTAAAAGTCCTATCTGAATAATGAAAGTTTAATTTATACTTGACTGTCCCTTTAAGCTCGACCCATTGTCTCAGGAGATTTTTCTAGTCTCTGTAGGTACACTGCAACCTGTAAGAGAGGGGAAAATAGAAAAAACAAGGAGACACACAAAACTTCACTGTGAGTCTTTCACTTATTCTTCTGTCGTCTCCTCGGGGCTCTAGTCCATTGTGACTTCTGAGACTTAAGTTTCGCCTGTTGAGGTGTTAGAGACTCCTCCATCTGTGATTTCTCTGGCAGGTTTGGTGTTTCCAGATCCAGTGCTTCACATATATCGGATATCCCATTAACATCTCTGATTGTGAGGATTTTATTGTCCTTAGAGATATGTAGAGCAAAGGGGTAACCCCATCTGTACTGGATGCCATGTTTTTGAAGCAGAGAGGTGAGAGGACGCAAAGTCCCCCTCCGTTGGAGTGTCCTAGTGCTCAAGTCCTGATAGAAATGTACAACGTTTCCTTGAAACTTGGTTGTTTAGCAGCCTCTTTGAGAATCTTATCCTTCTCTGGGAATCTCAGGACTGCCACTATAACATCTCGAGGTGGGTTGTCAGCTTTGGGTTTGGGTCTAAGAGCCCTATGTGCTCTCTCAATCTCTATTTCCGTTGACTGATCCACCCCTGTTATTGCACAGAACAATTGATGTAAATATGAAGGCAATTCAGCTGCCGTAATCAATTCGGGAATTCCTTTAAGACGGATGTTACTTCGTCGACTCCTGTTTTCCATATCTTCGATCTTGTCCAGCAAATCGGTTACTACCTGCTGTTGCTCTGATACTTGTTGGACTGTCATTTCGACATCCTCTACCAGGTTGTCTCTATTTTCCTCCAGTGTTTCTACTCTGGAACCTAGGTCCTTAATTTCTTGTTTGATATCATTCAGACTTGTCGTCATGAAGATGTGCATGGAATCCAATTTCTCCCAGAGTTTATCAAAACTATTAGTAATATCTTGTTTGGAGACAAGTAGATGTAGGTCCACTTTAGTTAGTGGAGTGGAGCGGAGTCGACAGAAGAATCCTGCATGGAAGGCTTCATTGTATTGATTTCTGCCATTTCTTTGTTGGCATCTGGGGTTTTATCTCCCTGGGATGATTTAAAGTATGAGTTGACAGATGCAGATTTCCCTGGCTTGTCTGATTTATTTGGTTTCTTGGAGGCCATGTTAATGCTCTAAAATAGTCTCAGGAAGTAGGGTTAATTCCCTAGAAAATATTACTCCAGCAATAGTGGGAGTATTGATATATTTAATCTTCTGAGGTTTTAATAGAAAAAGTCCTTTTGGGTGTGCTTTCGTACTCATCCAGCAGGTGGCGCTGTTGTATAGGAATAGGTGTATCTCTATGAACTGATTTTCAACTACATTCAAAAAACATGTCCCAGTTTACAAAACAATATAGTTTCCCAAATACAAGACCCTTCATGTAGAATGTTGAGAGGGGAGTAGGAATATTGCAATTTGTTCACCTCTAAAAAAAGTGGTAGTACAGATCTCATTCTTTGCACTTTTAAGAAGCTAGTTCTTCCTAAGATGCCATTGTGTTCTCAGGTTTTATCTAGCCACATGGGAGATTTCAAATAACATAGGCCTAGATTTAGAGTTGGGCGGTAGCCGTCAAAACCAGCGTTAGAGGCTCCTAACGCTGGTTTTTACCGCCCTCTGGTATTTGGAGCCAGTCATTAAAGGGTCTAACGCTCACTTTCCAGCCGCGACTTTTCCATACCGCAGATCCCCTTACATCAATTGCGTATCCTATCTTTTCAATGGGATCTTTCTAACGCCGGTATTTAGAGTCGTGGCTGAAGTGAGTGTTAGAAATCTAACGACAAAACTCCAGCCGCAGAAAAAAGTCAGTAGTTAAGAGCTTTCTGGGCTAACGCCGGTTTATAAAGCTCTTAACTACTGTGCTCTAAAGTACACTAACACCCATAAACTACCTATGTACCCCTAAACCGAGGTCCCCCCACATCGCCGCCACTCTATTAAAAATTTTAAACCCCTAATCTGCCGACCGCACGCTGCTGCCACCTACGTTATCCCTATGAACCCCTAATCTGCTGCCCCTAACACCGCCGACCCCTATATTTATTAACCCCTAATCTGCCCCCCTCACCGTCGCCTCCACCTGCCTACACTTATTAACCCCTAATCTGCCGAGCAGACCGCACCGCTACTATAATAAAGTTATTAACCCCTAATCCGCCTCACTCCCGTCTCAATAACCCTATAATAAATAGTATTAACCCCTAATCTGCCCTCCCTAACATCCCCGACACCTAACTTCAAGTATTAACCCGTAATCTGCCGATCGGAGCTCACCGCTACTCTAATACATTTTTTAACCCCTAAAGCTAATTCTAACCCTAACCCTAACACCCCCCTAAGTTAAATATAATTTTATTCTAACTAAATAAATTAACTCTTATTAAATAAATTATTCCTATTTAAAGCTAAATACTTACCTGTAAAATAAACCCTAATATAGCTACAATATAAATTATAATTATATTGTAGCTATTTTAGGATTAATATTTATTTTACAGGCAACTTTGTATTTATTTTAACCAGGTACAATAGCTATTAAATAGTTAATAACTATTTAATAGCTAAAATAGTTAAAATAATTACAAAATTACCTGTAAAATAAATCCTAACCTAAGTTACAATTAAACCTAACACTACACTATCAATAAATTAATTAAATACAATACCTACAAATAAATACAATGAAATAAACTAACTAAAGTACAAAAAATAAAAAATAAACTAAGTTACAAAAAATAAAAAAATATTTACAAACATTAGAAAAATATTACAACAATTTTAAACTAATTACACCTACTCTAAGCCCCTTAATAAAATAAAAAAGCCCCCCAAAATAAAAAAATGCCCTACCCTATTCTAAATTAAAAAAGTTAAAAGCTCTTTTACCTTACCAGCCCTGAAAAGGGACCTTTGCGGGGCATGCCCCAAAGAATTCAGCTCTTTTGCCTGTAAAAAAAAACCATACAATACCCCCCCACAACATTACAACCCACCACCCACATACCCCTAATCTAACCCAAACCCCCCTTAAATAAACCTAACACTAAGCCCCTGAAGATCTCTCTACCTTGTCTTCACCTCACCGGGTTCAGCGATCGGTCCAGAAGAGGGTCTTGATCCAAGCGGCGGCTGAAGAACTCCATCATCGGGCTTTAGTCTTCTATCAAGCCGCATCTTCAATCTTCTTTCTTCCGGAGCGGAGCCATCTTCTTCCAAGCCGACGCGGAACATCCTCTTCAACCGACGCCTACTCGCCGAATGACGGTTCCTTTAAATGACGTCATCCAAGATGGCGTCCCTCGAATTCCGATTGGCTGATAGGATTCTATCAGCCAATCAGAATTAAGGTAGGAATATTCTGATTGGCTGATGGAATCAGCCAATCAGATTCAAGTTCAATCCGATTGGCTGATTGGATCAGCCAATCAGATTGAGCTCGCATTCTATTGGCTGTTCCGATCAGCCAATAGAATGCGAGCTCAATCTGATTGGCTGATAGAATCCTATCAGCCAATCGGAATTCGAGGGATGCCATCTTGGATGACGTCATTTAAAGGAACCGTCATTCGGCGAGTAAGTGTCGTTAGAAGAGGATGGATCCGCATCGGCTGGGAAGAAGATGGCTCCGCTCCGCTCCGGAAGAAAGAAGATTGAAGATGCTGCTTGATAGAAGACTTCATCCCGATGATGGACTTCCGACTTCAGCCCGATGATGGATTTCTTCAGCCGCCGCTTGGATCCAGACTTCAGCCCGAGGATGGACGTCACTCTTCAGCCCCCCGCTTGGGCTTGGATCAAGACTTTGGACCCTCTTCTGGACAGATCGGGACCCGGTGAGGTGAAGACAAGGTAGGGAGATCTTCAGGGGCTTAGTGTTAGGTTTATTTAAGGGGGGTTTGGGTTAGATTAGGGGTATGTGGGTGGTGGGTTGTAATGTTGGGGGGGGGGGTATTGTATGTGGTTTTTTTCCAGGCAAAAGAGCTGAATTCTTTGGGGCATGCCCCGCAAAGGGCCCTTTTCAGGGCTGGTAAGGTAAAAGAGCTTTGAACTTTTTTAATTTAGAATAGAGTAGGGCATTTTTTTATTTTGGGGGGCTTTGTTATTTTATTAGGGGGCTTAGAGTAGGTGTAATTAGTTTAAAATTGTTGTAATATTTTTCTAATGTAAATATTTTTTTATTTTTTGTAACTTAGTTCTTTTTTATTTTTTGTACTTTAGTTAGTTTATTTCATTGTATTTATTTGTAGGTATTTTATTTAATTAATTTATTGATAGTGTAGTGTTAGGTTTAATTGTAGATAATTGTAGATATTTTATTTAATTAATTTATTGATAGTGTAGTGTTAGGTTTAATTGTAGATAATTGTAGGTATTTTATTTAATTAATTTATTGATAGTGTAGTGTTAGGTTTAATTGTAGATAATTGTAGGTATTTTATTTAATTAATTTATTGATAGTGTAGTGTTAGGTTTAATTGTAATTTAGGTTAGGATTTATTTTACAGGTAATTTTGTAATTATTTTAACTATTTTAGCTATTAAATAGTTATTAACTATTTAATAGCTATTGTACCTGGTTAAAATAAATACAAAGTTGCCTGTAAAATAAATATTAATCCTAAAATAGCTACAATATAATTATAATTTATATTGTAGCTATATTAGGGTTTATTTTACAGGTAAGTATTTAGCTTTAAATAGGAATAATTTATTTAATAAGAGTTAATTTATTTCGTTAGATAAAAATTATATTTAATTTAGGGGGGGTGTTAGTGTTAGTCTTAGCTTTAGAGGTTAATCCATTTATTACAGTAGCGGCGAGATTCGGTCGGCAGATTAGGGGTTAATAATTGAAGTTAGGTGTCGGCGATGTTAGGGAGGGCAGATTAGGGGTTAATACTATTTATTATAGGGTGATTGAGGCGGGAGAGTGAGGCGGATTAGGGGTTAATAACTTTATTATAGTAGCGGTGCGGTCCGCTCGGCAGATAAGGGGTTAATAAGTGTAGGTAGGTGGAGGCGACGTTGTGGGGAGCAGATTAGGGGTTAATAAATATAACATAGGGGTTGGCGGTGTTAGGGGCAGCAGATTAGGGGTACACAGGGATAATGTAGGTAGCGGCGGTTTACGGAGCGGCAGATTAGGGGTTAAAAAAAATATGCAGGTGTCAGCGATAGCGGGGGCGGCAGATTAGGGGTTAATAAGTGTAAGGTTAGGGGTGTTTAGACTCGGGGTTCATGTTAGGGTGTTAGGTGCAGACTTAGGAAGTGTTTCCCCATAGAAAACAATGGGGCTGCGTTAGGAGCTGAACGCTGCTTTTTTGCAGGTGTTAGGTTTTTTTTTCAGCTCAAATGGCCCCATTGTTTTCTATGGGGGAATCGTGCACGAGCACGTTTTTGAAGCTGGCCCCGTCCGTAAGCACCACTGGAATTTAGAGTTGCAGTGGCGTTAAATTATGCTCTACACTCCCTTTTTGGAGCCTAACGCACTGAAAACCCAGCCATTCTGTGAACTCTAAATACCAGCGGTATTTAAAAGGTGCGGGGGAAAAAAAGCACGCGTAGCTAACGCACCCCTTTGGCCGCCAAACTCTAAATCTAGCCGATAGTGATTTCCAGGATTTGTAATTTGGACCTGAAGGTTTCTATCTTAAAGATTAATGTCCTGGCCAATATTTTATAGTGTGGCAATGTGTGTTAGGCTCCATGTCTGTGCTGCATCATGTAATGTTTTTTCAGGTCTGTAAAGGTTTGACCAGATCTATTTGGCCATTACTCACGACTGAGCCCTTTCCCACAGGGTGGATGATGGTCTGGCTGATGATGACAGTTATCCACGGCCTGTTTTCTGCAGTTTCACATAACTTTTGAGCTGAGATGTACCCTCCGGATCATTGATGGAGAGGAGTAGTGGCTGATCTCCCTGTTCTGGTATACAGAGCTCTAAGCTAAGGCATCCATCTTGGAGCCCTGTCAGACTACGCCCCCCCCATCAACATCAAATTATATAGAACACATGTTCTAAATCTATGACCTAGAACATACAAATTTGGCATTTACCGTCAAACTCCATAAAGAAAACTATGCTCATTAGAGAGAGCACAAGATAACTCTTCCATATAGAGGGCTAAGTACTAATAATGCTAAAAATGAAAGAGCATTAAGCACAGACAAGATAAATATAGCTGCAGTGTAAGTGAGCACAAGGAATGGCATTGCAAACGCACCACAAAATATGTGATTTACAATGTAAGGTTATAGTGTGTTTAAACACTAGAAGATCAAATAATAAAGAATGCTTAATCCCAGGACTAAACATCTAAGCAGAAGAAATTAAAGTTTGTCTAACATTGATACTGCTAATATCCCATAGAGCAGATTCTGGTAATACTGATAACTACAAGATATGTCTATAACATGACCTACAATTGGCTTCCGGTGGGGGCGGAGCTAGCAGAGGGCACGCTAGCACGGCGCTCTGTGAGAAAGAGCAATCTCACGAACCCAAGCGACCATAGTCCTTGACCCGAAATACACTGGGGTCCGGAAACTACAGTTGTCGCTGAGAAGCCTGTCTATGCCTGGAGGCTCTGTCGGCTAGAGCTCAGCAGCAGGCTAGGAAAACCAAACAAGTACTCTGTAACGAGGCCGGGACCACAGGCTGTATAGGACGCCGGAGTGACAGCACGAGCAATCACACTCTCTGTAAGGAGAGCTGGGGCGCCCAAAGACATCAGAGGAGCCTATTGTAGCAGGTACAAGGCAAGTTGCAAGAGTCGGCACAGACAGACAGAGTGGCCCCCGAGTGAACACAAAAGTACCGTCTGTACGGGAACTATATCTGGGGATTCCCTGTGGTGCAAAGCCATACTGCACATCCTGTAACGAGGCCTGAGGCGTAGGCTGTACAGAACGCCGGAGGGTTAGCATGTGTGACGACACTCGATGCGAGGAGAGCCGGGGTGCCCGGAAGTATAGGAGGAGCTTGCTCAAGTACTCAGAAGGCAAGCGGCGATATTCTGCTCAGATAGACAGTGGTCCACGATTGAATACAAAGGTACCTTCTGGCGGAGACCACAGATATGTGAGTTACACTTGGGGATTCCTTGTGTTTTACTGTTTATTGTGGACTTACCTGGCTGCAGGAGCTTGCAGGGAGGATCAATTGTGTTTGTGAATAACTGCTAACAATATGCTGGCTGACTGTCACTAATAAGCTTTGCTTGCCCACACTAAAACAACAATGAACAAGACCGAACTGTAAGCTAGTTAAATAAAGGGAGTCCAATATCCCCACCGAAGGGAATAGGGTCCGGGAAGAGGCCCAGTCTGGGAAAAATCAGGTGTTACAGGTTAATGCTTGCCTCGTACCCAGGGTGACCACATATACTCAATATATTCATTTTGGCTATAGGCCATACCAGCGTCTTGAGTGAGCTCGAGTAAGGCCGGTGAGGGTCTCAGTGCTATTGGGTGTACTATATGGTTGATCGATTGCTCCAAGTCTGGGGCCACGGTTTGGTCCCCTAATTGAGACTGAGTTGCCTGTTGCATTATTGGGATCTTTCCTTTCCCATATTGGACTGCCAGCGTCCTATACAGATTTCAACAATTCTAGCTAGTCCTGGGAAGGACATATTCTTTCAGCTGGGTCTGGAGATCAAAGGAATTTGAGGTGTCGAGAAAGTTGAGGTTTTAAAAAAACATAATTTATGCTTACCTGATAAATTTATTTCTCTTGTAGTGTATCCAGTCCACGGATCATCCATTACTTGTGGGATATTCTCCTTTCCAACAGGAAGTAGCAATAGGATCACCCACAGCAGAGCTGCTATATAGCTCCTCCCATCACTGCCATATCCAGTCATTCGACCGAAACAAGCTGAGAAAGGAGAAACCATAGGGTGCAGTGGTGACTGTAGTTTAATTAAAATTTAGACCTGCCTTAAAAGGACAGGGCGGGCCGTGGACTGGATACACTACAAGAGAAATAATTTTATCAGGTAAGCATAAATTATGTTTTCTCTTGTTAAGTGTATCCAGTCCACGGATCATCCATTACTTGTGGGATACCAATACCAAAGCTAAAGTACACGGATGATGGGAGGGACAAGGCAGAAACTTAAACGGAAGGAACCACTGCCTGTAGAACCTTTCTCCCAAAAACAGCCTCCGAAGAAGCAAAAGTATCAAATTTGTAAAATTTTGAAAAGGTATGAAGCGAAGACCAAGTCGCAGCCTTGCAAATCTGTTCAACAGAAGCCTCATTTTTAAAGGCCCAGGTGGAAGCCACAGCCCTAGTAGAATGAGCTGTCTCATAGGCTAAACGGATTATACTCCGAAGCCAAAAAGAAAGAGAGGTTGCCGAGGCCTTTTGACCTCTCCTCTGTCCAGAGTAAACAACAAACAGGTTAGATGTTTGACGAAAATCTTTAGTAGCTTGTAAGTAAAACTTCAAGGCACGGACTACATCTAGATTATGCAAAAGACGTTCCTTCTTTGAAGAAGGATTAGGACACAATGATAGAACAACAATCTCTTGATTGATATTCTTGTTAGAAACTACCTTAGGTAAAAACCCAGGTTTTGTACACAGAACTACTTTATCTGAATGGAAAATCAGATAAGGAGAATCACATTGTAAGGCAGATAACTCAGAGACTCTCCGAGCCGAGGAAATAGCCATCAAAAACTGAAATTTCCAAGATAAAAGTTTGATATCAATGGAATGAAGGGGTTCAAACGGAACCCCTTGAAGAACTTTAAGAACCAAGTTTAAGCTCCATGGAGGAGCAACAGGTTTAAACACAGGCTTAATTCTAACTAAGGCCTGACAAAATGCCTGAACGTCTGGAACTTCTGCCAGACGCTTGTGTAAAAGAATAGACAGAGCAGAAATCTGTCCCTTTAAAGAACTAGCTGATAATCCTTTGTCCAAACCCTCTTGGAGGAAGGACAATATCCTAGGAATCCTAACCCTACTCCATGAGTAATTCTTGGATTCACACCAATGAAGATATTTACGCCATATCTTGTGGTAGATTTTCCTGGTGACAGGCTTTCGTGCCTGTATTAAGGTATTAATGACTGACTCGGAGAAGCCACGCTTTGATAGGATCAAGCGTTCAATCTCCATGCAGTCAGTCTCAGAGAAAGTAGATTCGGATGATTGAAAGGACCTTGTATTAGAAGGTCTTGTCTCAGAGGCAGAGTCCATGGTGGAAAGGATGACATGTCCACCAGATCTGCATACCAGGTCCTGCGTGGCCACGCAGGCGCTATCAGAATCACCGATGCTCTCTCCTGTCAGATTTTGGCAATCAGTCGAGGGAGCAGAGGAAACGGTGGAAACACATAAGCCAGGTTGAAGAACCAAGGAGCTGCTAGAGCATCTATCAGCGTCGCTTTTGGGTCCCTGGACCTGGATCCGTAACAAGGAAGCTTGGCGTTCTGGCGAGACGCCATGAGATCCAGTTCTGGTTTGCCCCAACGATTGACCAATTGAGCAAACACCTCCGGATGGAGCTCCCACTCCCCCGGATGAAAAGTCTGACGACTTAGAAAATCCGCCTCCCAGTTCTCTACACCTGGGATATGGATTGCTGATAGGTGGCAAGAGTGAGTCTCTGCCCAGCAAATTATCTTGGAGACTTCTAACATCGCTAGGGAACTCCTGGTTCCCCCTTGATGGTTGATGTAAGCCACAGTCGTGATGTTGTCCAACTGAAATCTGATGAACCTCAGTGTTGCTGAGGCCAAGCTAGAAGAGCATTGAATATTGCTCTTAACTCCAGAATATTTATTGGGAGAAGTTTCTCCTCCTGAGTCCATGAACCCTGAGCCTTCAGGGAGTTCCAGACTGCACCCCAACCTAGAAGGCTGGCATCTGTTGTTACAATCGTCCAATCTGGTCTGCGAAAGGTCATACCCTTGGACAGGTGGACCCGAGATAACCACCAGAGAAGAGAATCTCTGGTTTCCTGATCCATATTTAGTAGAGGGGTCAAATCTGTGTAATCCCCATTCCATTGACTGAGCATGCATAATTGCAGCGGTCTGAGATGCAGGCGTGCAAATGGCACTATGTCCATCGCCGCTACCATTAAGCCGATTACTTCCATGCACTGAGCCACCACAGGGCGCGGAATGGAGTGAAGAACATGGCAAGCATTTAGAAGTTTTGATAACCTGGACTCCGTCAGGTAAATTTTCATTTCTACAGAATCTATAAGAGTCCCTAGGAAGCAAAATTGTGAGGGGAGAAAGAGAACTCTTTTCTTCGTTCACTTTCCACCCATGCAACCTCAGAAATGCCAGAACTATCTCTGTATGAGACTTGGAAAGTTGAAAGCTTGACGCCTGTATCAGGATGTCGTCTAGATAAGGAGCCACCGCTATGCCTCACGGTCTTAGAACCGCCAGAAGTGAGCCCAGAACCTTTGTAAAAATTCTTGGGGCTGTAGCCAACCCGAAGGGAAGAGCTACAAATTTGTAATGCCTGTCTAGAAAGGCAAACCTCAGGAACCGATGATGATTCTTGTGAATCGGAATGTGAAGGTAGGCATCCTTTAAGTCCACTGTGGTCATGTACTGACCCTCTTGGATCATGGGTAAGATGGTTTGAATAGTTTCCATCTTGAATGATGGAACTCTGAGGAATTTGTTTAAGATCTTTAGATCCAAAATTGGTCTGAAGGTTCCCTCTTTTTTGGGAACCACAAACAGATTTGAATAAAAACCCTGTCCTTGTTCCGTCCGCGGAACTGGATGGATCACTCCCATTACTAGGAGGTCTTGCACGCAGCGTAGGAATCTTTATCTGGTTTGCAGATAATCTTGAAAGGTGAAATCTCCCTTGTGGAGGAGAAGCTTTGAAGTCCAGAAGATATCCCTGAGATATGATCTCCAACGCCCAGGGATCCTGAACATCTCTTGCCCACGCCTGGGCGAAGAGAGAAAGTCTTCCCCCTACTAGATCCGTTGCTGGATAGGGGGCCGTTCCTTCATGCTGTCTAGGAGGCAGCAGCAGGCTTTCTGGCCTGCTTGCCCTTGTTCCAGGACTGGTTAGATTTCCAGGCCTGCTTGGATTGAGCAAAAGTTCCCTCTTGTTTTGAAGCAGAGGAAGTTGATGCTGCACCTGCCTTGAAATTTCGAAAGGCACGAAAATTAGACTGTTTGGCCCTTGATTTGGCCCTGTCCTGTGGAAGGGTATGACCCTTACCTCCAGTAATGTCAGCAATAATCTCTTTCAAACCAGGCCCGAATAAGGTCTGCCCCTTGAAAGGAATGTTGAGTAATTTAGACTTTGAAGTCACGTCAGCTGACCAGGATTTAAGCCATAGCGCCCTACGCGCCTGGATGGCGAATCCGAAATTCTTAGCCGTTAGTTTAGTCAAATGAACAATGGCATCAGAAACAAATAAGTTAGCTAGCTTAAGTGTTCTAAGCTTGTCAATGATTTCAGTCAATGGAGCTGTATGGATGGCCTCTTCCAGGGCCTCAAACCAGAACGCCGCCGCAGCAGTGACAGGCGCAAGGCATGCAAGGGGCTGTAAAATAAAACCTTGTTGAATAAACATTTTCTTAAGGTAACCCTCCAATTTTTTTATCCATTGGATCTGAAAAAGCACAACTGTCCTCAACCGGGATAGTGGTACGCTTTGCTAAAATAGAAACTGCTCCCTCCACCTTAGGGACCGTCTGCCATAAGTCCCGTGTAGTGGCGTCTATTGGAAACATTTTTCTAAATATAGGAGGGGGGGAAAACGGCACACCGGGTCTATCCCACTCCTTACTAATAATTTCTGTAAACCTTTTAGGTATTGGAAAAACATCAGTACACACCGGCACTGCATAGTATTTATCCAGTCTACACAATTTCTCTGGCACTGCAATTGTGTCAGAGCAGCTAACACCTCCCCAAGCAATACACAGAGGTTCTCAAGCTTAAATTTAAAATTAGAAATCTCTGAATCAGGTTTCCCCGAGTCAGAGATGTCACTCACAGACTGAAGCTCTCCGTCCTCAGGTTCTGCATATTGTGACACAGTATCAGACATGGCTCTTACAGCATCTACGTGCTCTGTATCTCGTCTAACCCCAGAGCTATCGCGCTTGCCTCTTAATTCAGGCAATCTGGCTAATACCGCTGACAGGGTATTATCCATAATTGCAGCCATGTCCTGCAAAGTAATCGCTATGGGCGTCCCTGATGTACTTGGCGCCATATTAGCGTGAGTCCCTTGAGCGGGAGGCACAGGGTCCGACACGTGGGGAGAGTTAGTCGGCATAACTTCCCCCTCGACAGAACCCTCTGGTGATAATTCTTTTATAGATAAAGACTGATCTTTACTGTTTAAGGTGAAATCAATACATTTAGTACACATTCTCCTATGGGGCTCCACCATGGCTTTTAAACATAATGAACAAGTAGTTTCCTCTGTGTCAGACATGTTTGTACAGACTAGCAATGAGACTAGCAAGCTTGGAAAACACTTTAAACCAAGTTAACAAGAAATATAAAAAACGTTACTGCGCCTTTAAGAAAAACAAATTTTGTCAAAATGTGAAATAACAGTGAAAAAAGGCAGTTACACTAACGAAATTTTTAGTGTATGTAACAAGTTAGCAGAGCATTGCACCCACTTGCAAATGGATGATTAACCCCTTAATACCCAAAACGGAATAACAAATGACAAAAACGTTTTTAAAACCAGTCACAACAACTGCCACAGCTCTACTGTGGCTGTTACCTTCCTCAAACACGACTTTTGAAGCCTTTTGAGCCCTTCAGAGATGTCCTGTATCATGCAGAGGGAAGCTGAATGTCTCTGTCTGTAATTTTAGCTGCGCAGAAAAGCGCTAAAATAGGCCCCTCCCACTCATATTACAACAGTGGAAAGCCTCAGGAAACTGTTTCTAGGCAAAAATCAAGCCAGCCATGTGGAAAAAAACTAGGCCCCAATAAGTTTTATCACCAAGCATATATAAAAACGATTAAACATGCCAGCAAACGTTTTATATTGCACTTTTAAGAGTATGTATCTCTGTTAATAAGCCTGATACCAGTCGCTATTAAATCACTGCATTTAGGCTTAACTTACATTAATCCGGTATCAGCAGAATTTTCTAGCAAATTCCATCCCTAGAAAAATGTTAACTGCACATACCTTATTGCAGGATAACCTGCACGCCATTCACCCTCTGAAGTTACCTCACTCCTCAGAATATGTGAGAACGGCAGTGGATCTTAGTTACTTCTGCTAAGATCATAGAAACTGCAGGCAGATTCTTCTTCTAAATGCTGCCTGAGATAAAATAGTACGCTCCGGTACCATTTAAAAATAATAAACTTTTGATTGAAGAAAAAAACTAACTATAATACACCACTCTCCTCTTACTACCTCCATCTTTGTTGAGAGTTGCAAGAGAATGACTGGATACGGCAGTGAGGGGAGGAGCTATATAGCAGCTCTGCTGTGGGTGATCCTCTTGCAACTTCCTGTTGGGAAGGAGAATATCCCACAAGTAATGGATGATCCGTGGACTGGATACACTTAACAAGAGAAACAGCTATTTATAATCCTCTGGACGCTGTTCTAAGCTAAGATCAGGAGACTGAGTACCACACAGAGATGGGAAATATATAAATTAGTGGGACAGCTTATGTTAGTGAACACGGGGTGGCCCCATTTAATGCCTATTGTTTTGTGATAGAGGCAGACTATCTGTAGATCTCTTTGGTCCGTAATTTTGTACATAGGCACTTGGTGGGATACAAGGCAAGGGATATTATGTGATGAACCATACAAGATAACTGACTGTGGTCTGTGTTCCCCTAACCCTAACCTTTTATATACAGGCTTTTCAGGAGTGTAATAATCCATCTCTCCTCCTTCACTTTTTTCATTCTAGAAGTACTCATTGGGAGAGATAATTATATGAGGATAATTGGTTACAGACCTCCTATATATTTTTTGCGCATTTAACTAGGGCATAGGGGGAATATCTAGAGAGTTTTCTAGGCCGGCAGCCCTGTATAGCTAGACATTTGTAAGGTGTTAGTTAGTCTCATAAGGATAAGTATGTGATAAATGGTTTAAAACATCTGACAACATGCTGCAACTTTTTAAACCCTAAGGTTGACAGGTTGTTAAGAGTGTAAACATATTACCTTTTGGTAGCAACTCTATATCAAATAAATATACAGATGGGTTTCTGGACGTATAATTATAGCAGGTAGCTATCCAGGATGACTTGATTGAGTCTCTAGACCGCTATAAGTACCAGGGCACTTGGTCCCTGGGACTAAAAAACTTAAGAGTATAAAGCCTAATAGCGCGCATATAAGTGTAAGGGGCTTATAACATCCTAGTGAATTAGAACTCTCAGTGGACTATCCGAAGACTGATATAACTTAGTAGGCTTCAAAGTAATTGCTTGTTTATACTAATAGATCCGAGTACCTTGGACCTTAGGTGGTATCGCACATAATCACTTAGATTCACTTTTATTTTCTTTTGTCTTCTGACTTGATCAACTTTCTTTTTTTTGTTTTCTTTTTCCCAGCTTCACGGCTCACTAATCTCTCACTTTTCACACTCACCCCCGCCTTTTTTTTCTTTGTACACTTTATTTGGTTTAGAATCACTCCTTATTTTATTTTGGGGATAGAGTATTACTGTCACACTTCTTCATGGACAAATATATGTCACACTCTAAACCTAACTCACCAGTGATGCCACCCAAGCAAAAGGATAAAAGGACCAAGCCTAGTGATCCTGAGGCTAGCAATTAATTAAATTTGAGCAATATTGATACTACAGCACTTTTGCACCAAATTTCTGAGCTGTTAATGCCACAGTTTGAGTTTTTGAAGCAAGAAATAGCTAACTTATCGACAGAAGTCAAACAGTTTTCACCTAGACTTCTCAAACTGTAAACAGACAAACACTGTACAAGAGAAAATGTTACACACACTACAAGCCAGATTAGAGGATTTGGAGGATAGATCTCACCGCAATAACCTCAGGGTTATTGGGCTCCCTGAAAGTGGAGAATACTTGGATCTCTTAAAATTTGCTTCTACTACACTCCCATAATTGCTGGATAGTTGTATAGAAAATTTGGTAATTCTGGTAGAAAGGGCCCATAGATTAGGTCCGGTATGTAATAAATTTGACGGGACACTTAAACCTAGACCTATAATAATAAAATTTCTAAATTTCCAAGATAAGTTTCATATACTAAGGCTTTATCGCAAGAACAATGGAATCATGATAGGCCAGATGAGGCTTTTATTATTCCAAGATTTTTCAGCAGAAACACAAGCCAAACGGAGAGAAATAGCACCATACTGCTCCAGACTCATTAAAGCTAATTTGAAGGCTAGATTACTCTACCCGGGCTAAAATTGTGCTGGAGAAAGATGGTGCCATGCTCACGTTTACCAAAGTAGAAGTAGTACAGGTTTTCTGCCAAAATAATGGGGTACAGTAATTATGTAACACAGTTTATGATGTTATGTCTAGCTATTGGAGGAACTTTAGCTCTGCCTCTGTTAATTTGCTTGAAATGTGTCTTTTCGACTTTCGTACTTTCCCTCCCTTCCCCCTCTTTCACCCCCCATTTCCCCCCCCCCCCGCTCCCTTTCTCTCCCCCTCACTACTGTTTAACAATTGGAACCTCCTATCATGGAATATAGGGGGGATTTCTTCACCAATTAAATGTAAATTAATGACAAAACATCTCGGGTCCTATAAACCAGATATAGCCTTTATCCAAGAGACCCATCTCCCCCCGATAGAAGCTGTAAAACTCCAAACTAAGTGGGTGGGGGAGGTTTTGTACACATCCTTTAGTCAAAGGAAAAGAGGTTTGGCTATACTTCTTAATAAACAGTTAGATTACCAGATACTATCATTAGATAACGATTCAGAAGGAAGGTATCAAATTTTAGAAATCCAAATCAATATAAACTATTATGTTTTTTGCAATCTTTACGGTCCAAACAAAACAGAAAGAGAATTTTGGGAAATATTAAGTCTGAAATTATTTAAATTTGTGGGGAAAAATATAATAGTATCTGGAGACTACAATACGACATTTCACATATTCTAGATAGATTTAACAGTAAGTCTACGGATAAAAAGATCAGGGAAGCCAAGATACTCTGCACGTTTTGCCAGAGGTTGGCGCTTAAGGACATTTGGCTAATACAACACCCAGACCATAGGGAATACACATGCGAATCGAAGTCATTTAGATACTTTTCTAGAATAGTTTTTTTTCCTAATTTCTAATCAATTGATGAGGTCAGATATTAAAACAGATATTAAAGAAATTAAGCTATCTGATCATGCAATTATTTCACTGGGAATACAGTACAGAGTTCCTTTTCAGAGTAATAATTCACGTTTTTTCTTCCCGCAATATCTCACTTATAATATCAAATTCAGTTCATGGCTGCAAGGAAGATGGAGAGAGTTTTTCGAACTTAAAGATTATATGAATAAACCTGAAATCCTCTGGGAAACCGCGAAGGCGGTCTTGAGAGGCGAAATATAAGCATATCTAGTTAAGAATAAGCGATAAGGAAACAGAGAGAGGAGCAGCTAGCCAATGCACGTAAAAATACCTATACACGTTACTTTCAGAATCCATCAAGACTGGAACGTGATCTTTTCTTTAAACAAATGATGACATTAGAAGACCAGAAGCAAAGAGCTTTTTTTGCAGGAAGTCGGGGTATTTCGACCAAAATATTAGCCAAGATTGTGAAAATAAGACAACAGAAAAACTTTATTTCAGTTATTAATTATCAGGATAAAAGACTCATTAAAGGGACAGTCTACACCAGAATTTTTATTGTTTTGAAAGATAGATAATCCCTTTATTACCCATTTCCCAGCTTTGCATAACTAACACAGTTATAATAATATACTTTTAACCTCTGTGATTATCTTGTATCTAAGCCTCTGCAAACTGCCCCTTTTTTCAGTTCTTTTGACAGACTTGCAGTCTAGTTAATCAGTGCCTGCTCCCAGATAACTTCTCGTGCACAAGCACAGTGTTATCTATATGAAATACGTGAACTAACACCCTCTAGTGGTGAAAAACTGTTAAAATGCAATCTGAAAGAGATGGGCTTCAAGGTCTAAGAAATTAGCATATGAACCTCCTAGGTTAAGCTTTCAACTAAGAATACCAAGAGAACAAAGCAAAATTGATGATAAAAGTAAATTGGAAAATTGTTTCAAATTACATGCTCTATCTGAATCATGAAAGTTTATTTTGGCCTAGACTGTCCCTTTAAAGGGACAGTAAACACCAGATTTTTTGTTGTTTAAAAAACACAATTTATGCTTACCTGATAAATTTATTTCTCTTGTGGTGTATCCAGTCCACGGATCATCCATTACTTGTGGGATATTCTCATTCCCAACAGGAAGCTGCAAGAGGACACCCACAGCAGAGCTGTTATATAGCTCCTCCCCTAACTGCCATATCCAGTCATTCGACCGAAAACACGCAGAGAAAGGAGAAACCATAGGTTGCAGTGGTGACTGTAGTTTAAATGAAAAAAATTACCTGCCTTAAAATGACAGGGCGGGCCGTGGACTGGATACACCACAAGAGAAATAAATTTATCAGGTAAGCATAAATTGTGTTTTCTCTTGTAAGGTGTATCCAGTCCACGGATCATCCATTACTTGTGGGATACCAATACCAAAGCTAAAGTACACGGATGAAGGGAGGGACAAGACATGTACTTAAACGGAAGGTACCACTGCCTGTAAAACCTTTCTCCCAAAAATAGCCTCCGAAGAAGCAAAAGTATCAAATTTGTAGAATTTTGAAAAAGTATGAAGCGAAGACCAAGTCGCTGCCTTGCAAATCTGTTCAACAGAAGCCTCATTTTTAAAGGCCCAAGTGGAAGCCACAGCTCTAGTAGAATGAGCTGTAATCCTTTCTGGAAGCGGATTATGCTTCTTAGCCAAAAAGAAAGAGAGGTTGCCGAAGCCTTTTGACCTCTCCTCTGTCCAGAGTAGACAACAAACAAAGCAGATGTTTGTCGAAAATCTTTAGTAGCTTGTAAGTAAAACTTTAAAGCACGAACCACGCCTAGATTATGTAATAGACGTTTCTTCTTTGAAGAACGATTAGGACACAAGGATGGAACAACAATCTCTTGATTGATATTCTTTTTAGATACCACCTTAGGTAAAAACCCAGGTTTGGTACGCAGGACTACCTTATCCGTATGGAAAATCAGATAAGGAGAATCACATTGTAAGGCAGATAACTCGGAGACTCTGCGAGCCGAAGAAATAGCTACCAAAAAAAGAACTTTCCAAGATAAAAGTTTGATATCTATGGAATGAAGAGGTTCAAATGGAACTCCTTGAAGAACCTTAAGAACCAAATTTAAGCTACATGGCGGAGCAACAGGTTTAAACACAGGCTTGATTCTAACTAAAGCCTGACAAAAAGCCTTAACGTCTGGAACATCTGCCAGACGCTTGTGCAAAAGAATAGACAGAGTAGAAATCTGTCCCTTTAAGGAACTAGCTGACAATCCTTTTTCCAAACCTTCTTGGAGAAAGGATAACATCCTGGGAATCCTGAAGTTACTCCATGAGTAACCCTTGGATTCACACCAATAAAGATATTTACGCCATATCTTATGATACATTTTCCTGGTGACAGGCTTTCGTGCCTGTATTAAGGTATGAATGACTGACTCGGAGAAGCCACGCTTTGAAAAAATCAAGCGTTCAATCTCCATGCAGTCAGTCTCAGAGAAATTAGATTTGGATGGTGGAAAGGACCCTGAAGTAGAAGGTCCTGTCTCAGAGGCAGAGTCCATGGTGGAAAGGATGACATGTCCACTAGATCTGCATACCAGGTCCTGCATGGCAACGCAGGCGCTATTAAAATCACAGATGCTCTCTCCTGCTTGATCTTGGCAATCAGTCGAGGCAGCAGAGGAAACGGTGGAAACACATAAGCCAGGTTGAAAGACCAGGGCGCTGCTAGAGCATCTATCAGCGTCGCCTTGGGATCCCTGGACCTGGATCCGTAACAAGGAAGCTTGGCGTTCTGTCGAGACGCCATGAGATCCAGTTCTGGTTTGCCCCAACGATGAATCAATTGTACAAACACCTCCGGATGGAGTTCCCACTCCCTCGGATGAAAAGTCTGACGACTCCCAGTTCTCTACACCTGGGATATGGATAGCTGATAGGTGGCAAGAGTGAATCTCTTCCCAGCGAATTATTTTTGAGACTTCTAACATCGCTAGGGAACTTCTTGTTCCCCCTTGATGGTTGATGTAAGCCACAGTCGTGATGTTGTCCGACTGAAATCTGATGTACCTCAGAGTTGCTAACTGAGGCCCAGCCTGAAGAGCATTGAATATCGCTCTCAGTTCCAGAATATTTATTGGAAGGAGTGTCTCCTCCTGAGTCCACGATCCCTGAGCCTTCAGGGAGTTCCAGACTGCACAACAACCTAGAAGGTTGGCATCTGTTGTTACAATTGTCCAATATGGCCTGCGAAAGGTCATACCTTTGGACAGATGGACCCGAGATAGCCACCAGAGAAGAGAAACCCTGGTCTCTTGATCCAGATTTAGTAGAGGGGACAAATCTGTGTAATCCCCGTTCCACTGACTGAGCATGCATAGTTGCAATGGTCTGAGATGTAAGCGTGCAAACGGCACTATGTCCATTGCCGCTACCATTAAGCCGATTACTTCCATGCGCTGAGCCACCGAAGGGTGCAGAATGGAATGAAGAACACGGCAGGAATTTAGAAGCTTTGATAACCTGGACTCCGTCAGGTAAATTTTCATTTCTACAGAATCTATCAGAGTCCCTAGGAAGGAAACTCTTGTGAGTGGGGATAGAGAACTCTTTTCCTCGTTCACTTTCCACCCATGCGACCTCAGAAATGCCAGTACTATGTCCGTATGAGACTTGGCAATTTGGAAGTTTGATGCCTGTATCAGGATGTCGTCTAAATAAGGGGCCACTGATATGCCCCGCGGCCTTAGGACCGCCAGAAGCGACCCTAGAACCTTTGTGAAGATTCTTGGGGCTGTAGCTAATCCAAAGGGAAGAGCTACAAACTGGTAATGCCTGTCCAGAAAGGCAAACCTGAGAAACCTATGATGATCTTTGTGTATCGGAATGTGAAGATAAGCATCCTTTAGATCCACTGTAGTCATATATTGACCCTCCTGGATCATAGGTAGGATGGTACGAATAGTTTCCAATTTGAATGATGGAACTCTGAGGAATTTGTTTAAGATCTTTAGATCCAAAATTGGTCTGAAGGTTCCCTCTTTTTTGGGAACCACAAACAGATTTGAGTAAAAACCCTGTCCCTGTTCCTCCTTTGGAACTGGATGGATCACTCCCATAACTAGGAGGTCTCGTACACAGTGTAAGAATGCCTCTCTCTTTATCTGATTTGCAGATAATTGTGAAAGGTGAAATCTCCCTTTTGGGGGGGGGAAGCTTTGAAGTCCAGAAGATATCCCTGGGATATAATTTCCAACGCCCAGGGATCCTGAACATCTCTTGCCCACGCCTGGGCGAAGAGTGAGAGTCTGCCCCCTACTAGATCCGTTACCGGATAGGGGGCCGTTCCTTCATGCTGTCTTAGAGGCAGCAGCAGGCTTTTTGGCCTGCTTACTTTTGTTCCAGGTCTGGTTTGGCCTCCAGACCGTCTTGGACTGAGCAAAAGTTCCCTCTTGTTTTGCATTAGAGGAAGTTGATGCCGCACTTGCTTTGAAGTTTCGTAAGGCACGAAAAATAGACTGTTTGGCCCTTGATTTGGACCTGTCCTGAGGAAGGGCATGACCTTTTCCTCCAGTGATATCAGCAATAATCTCCTTCAAACCAGGCCCGAATAGGGTCTGCCCCTTGAAGGGAATGTTAAGCAGCTTAGATTTTGAAGTCACGTCAGCTGACCATGATTTAAGCCATAGCGCCCTACGCGCCTGTATAGCAAAATCAGAATGTTTAGCCGTTAGTTTAGTCAAATGAACAATGGCATCAGAAACAAAAGAATTGCCTAGCTGAAGTGCTCTAAGTTTGCCAAGTATGTCATCCAATGGAGTTGCTACCTGTAAAGCCTCTTCCAGAGACTCAAACCAGAATGCCGCAGCAGCAGTGACAGGAGCAATGCATGCAAGGGGCTGTAGGATAAAACCTTGTTGAATAAACATTTTCTTAAGGTAACCTTCTCATTTTTTATCCATTGGATCTGAAAAAGCACAACTGTCCTCGACAGGGATAGTAGTACGCTTTGCTAGAGTAGAAACTGCTCCCTCCACCTTAGGGACTGTCTGCCATAAGTCCCGTGTGGTGGCGTCTATAGGAAACATTTTTCTAAAAATAGGAGGTGGAGAGAACGGCACACCTGGCCTATCCCATTCCTTAGTAAAAATTTCTGTAAACCTTTTAGGTATTGGAAAAACATTAGTACACACCGGCACTGCAAAGTATTTATCCATTCTACACAATTTCTCTGGCACTGCAATTGTGTCAGTGTCATTCAGAGCAGCTAAAACCTCCCTGAGCAATACGCGGAGGAGTTCAAGCTTAAATTTAAATGTAGAAATATCAGAATCAGGAATCTTTCCTGAGTCAGAAATATCACCCACAGACTCAAGCTCTCCTTCCTCAGCTTCTGCATATTGTAAGGCAGTATCAGAGATGGTTCTTAAAGCGTCAGTATGCTCTGCATTTCGTCTAACCCCAGAGCTATCTCGCTTACCTCTAAATTCAGGTAGTCTGGCTAATACCGCTGACAGTGTATTATCCATGACTGCCGCCATGTCTTGTAAAGTAATCGCTATGGGCGCCTAGATGTACTTGGCGCCATTTGAGCGTGAGTCCCTTGAGCGTGAGTCAAAGGATCTAACACGTTAGGAGAGTTAGTCGGCATAACTTCCCCCTCGTCAGATTCCTCTGGTGATAAATTTTTTAAAGACAGAATATGATCTTTATTGTTTAAAGTGAAATCAGTACATTCGGTACACATTCTAAGAGGGGGTTCCACCATGGCTTTTAAACATAATGAACAAGGAGTTTCCTCTATGTCAGACATGTTTATACAGACTAGCAATGAGACTAGCAAGCTTGGAAAACACTTTAAATCAAGTTAACAAGCAAATATAAAAAACGGTACTGTGCCTTTAAGAGAAACAAATTTTGTCAAAATTTGAAAAACAGTGAAAAAAGGCAGTAAATCAATTAAATTTTTACAGTGTATATAATAAGCTAACAGAGCATTGCACCCACTTGCAAATGGATGATTAACCCCTTAGTTCAAAAAACGGATAAAAAAAAACGACATAGTCACAATCAACTGCCACAGCTCTGCTGTGGCCCTACCTTCCCCAATAAACGACTTTAGGCCCTTTTGATATGTCCTGTAGCATTCAGGGGACTTCTGAGGAAAACTGGATGTCTCAGTCTGTAATTTTAACTGCGCAAAAAACCCGCTAAAATAGGCCCCTCCCACTCATACTACAACAGTGGAAAGCCTCAGGAAACTGTTACTAGGCAAAAATAAAGCCAGCCATGTGGAAAAAACTAGGCCCCAATAAGTTTTATCACCAAAGCATATATAAAAACGATAAAACATGCGAGCAAACGTTTTATATTGCATTTATATAAGGGTATTACCCCTGAGAGTAAGCATGATACCAGTCATTATTAAATCACTGTATTCAGGCTTAACTTACATTAATCTGGTATCAGCAGCATTTTCTAGCATTTCCAATTCTAGAAAAAATTGTAACTGCACATACCTCATAGCAGAATAAACTGCACGCCATTCTCCCGCTGAAGTTACCTCACTCCTCAGACATATGTGAGAACAGCAATGGATCTTAGTTACAACCTGCTAAGATCATAGAAAACTCAGGTAGATTCTTCTTCTATTTCTGCCTGAGATAAAATAGTACAACTCCGGTACCATTTAAAAATAACAAACTTTTGATTGAAGAAAATAAACTAACTATTTTTCACCACTCTCTCTTACTACCTCCATGCGTGTTGAGAGTTGCAAGAGAATGACTAGATATGGCAGTTAGGGGAGGAGCTATATAACAGCTCTGCTGTGGGTGTCCTCTTGCAAATTCCTGTTGGGAATGAGAATATCCCACAAGTAATGGATGATCCGTGGACTGGATACACCTTACAAGAGAAAGGTAGATAATCCCTTTATTACCCATTCCCCAATTTTGCATAACCAACACAGTTATAATAATATACTTTTTACCTCTGTGATTACCTTGTATCTAAGCCTTTGCAAACTGCCCCCTTATTTCAGTTCTTTTGACAGACATGCATTTTTAGCCAATCAGTGCTTGCTCTTAGGAGCTTCATGTGCCAGAGCTCAATGTTATCTATTTGAAACACATGAACTAACACCCTTTAGTGGTGAAAAACTGTCAAAATGCTTTCCGATTAGAGGCAGTCTTCAAGGTCTAAGAAATTAACACATGAACCTCCTAGATTTAGCTTTCAACTAAGAATACCAAGAGAACAAAGCAAAATTGGTAATGAAAGTAAATTGGAAAGTTTTTTGTTGACTTTACTGTCCCTTTAAGAGTTCAGAAATAAGACAAGCTTTTCTAGATTATTTCCAAAAAGTGCCCAATAGACAATGATAACAAAGATATGTTCTGGCGAAAGATTAAACTACCACAGATTTCAAGACAAGACCTACAAATGCTCAATGAACCGATTTCAATAAAAGAGATATCGGATGCGATAACTAATCTTAAGTCAGGTAAATCACCAGGCCCTGATGCCCTCCTTGCTGAATTTTATAAACTTTTACGTGAACAAATCCTCCCTCTACTCCAGGCCTTATTCAATGATTACTTTATCGGCAACAAAATACAGTCTTCTATGTTTTCAGCTTCAAATGTGGTCCTGATTTTGAAGAAGGGAAAAGATTCTGAATCGCCAACATATAGACCTATTTCCCTCCTAAATCAGGACAACAAATTGATGACTGCTATTATTTCAAATAGACTTAAAAGATGTCTGGACTATATTATACACCCAGACCAATCAGTATTCATGATAGGACGTAACCCAGTTAAAAACATACGTAAAGTCCAACTTGTGTTGGATTTCTTCGCAAATAAAATATTTAAAAAATCGCATTCCAAACCTGACCTCGCAATTCTTACGGTCAATGCCGAAAAGGCATTCGACTCGATTGGATGGGATCACCTTTTTAGCTCTCTGGAAGGATTTGGGATGACAGGTTATTTCTATCAGTTTATACGGATGCTATATAAAAGCCCAATGTCAGCAAATATAGTAAATGGAGATAAATCGGATAGATTCCCTCTGGGAAGAGGGACGCGGCAGGGTTGCCCGCTATCCCCATTGTTATTTAACCTTTCTTTAGAGCCGCTGGCAATCTATTTGAGACAGGAACTGAAGGGGGTTAGACTAGGCAGTCAAGAAATAGTACTCTCTCTTTTTGCGGACGATCTTCTATTATTTTTAAGTAATACATCACAATCTATACCACAGGTTTTGCACATATTTAGGCTCTTTGGTTCCTTCTCTGGTTATAGGACTAATAACGAAAAATAGGAACTACTATGGATATACAAACCAAGTAAGGAAGTAATCCACCCTTTGTATGAAACTACGCCACTACAGTATTTGGGTATAACTTTAAGTAATGACCCTGGGTTATAGTACGAATTAAATTTCCCCAAATGTATAGCAGACTTACAAGATAAGCTACAGACCTGGTCTAACATGCCACTAAGTATCTTCCCTTTCCTCCCCCCCCTTTTTTTTTCTTCTCTTTTCTCCTTTTGTAGCCTGTTTAGTAAGCATGATCTCAGTCGTTGCAAAATCACTGCATCTAGCTTACCTCAAATATAAAAGGCTCTGTCAGCATTTTCTAGAACTTATCATCTCTCTAGAAATAAATATACTGAACATACCTCAAAGCAGGTAATCTGCAGACCGTTCACCCAACTGAAGCTTTCCCATACTCTTCAGTTATGTGTGAGAACAGCAATGGACCTTAGTTACAAACCGCTAAGATCATCATCCTCCGGGCAGAATTCTTCTAATTTCTGCCTGGGAGTAAACAGTACAACGCCGGTACCGTTTAAAAATAACAAACTCTTGATTGAAGGTAAAACTACACTAAGACACCACATATCTCTATACTTCCTATCTTGTCGAGAGTTGCAAAGAGAATGACTGGAGGTGGGGGTTAGGGGAGGAGCTATATAGACAGCTCTGCTGTGGGTGTCCTCTTTGCAACTTCCTGTTGTGAAGGAGAATTTCCCACAAGTAATGGATGAACCCGTGGACTGGATACACCTTACAAGAGAAAGATGTCAATGCCCTAATCAGGTACTCATTCAGTAATATAAACATAGCAACCTAAACAGTTGAGCACCATATATTAAATAACTGTGGTATATAAAGAAGAGAAATATCAACTATAAATAGGGAGTAAGTTAAGCTGCTTAATGGAAAGGATAAGTAGCGTTTTAGTATAGATATGTGTATTCAAGTATACCACTATGAAATCTTTAAAAAGGTAATATTCAGACGTTCGGTATGGGAAGGTAAGAATATGGTCTATCGCGCTGTAGGAGATGTGCTTTCTATGCATACGGAAGCTGCAGCACTGTGGTGTTAAGAGCCCTCATGTTTTATACAGGGAGTGCAGAATTATTAGGCAAATGAGTCTTTTGACCACATCATCCTCTTTATGCATGTTGTCTTACTCCAAGCTGTATAGGCTCGAAAGCCTACTACCAATTAAGCATATTAGGTGATGTGCATCTCTGTAATGAGAAGGGGTGTGGTCTAATGACATCAACACCCTATATCAGGTGTGCATAATTATTAGGCAACTTCCTTTCCTTTGGCAAAATAGGTCAAAAGGACTTGACAGGCTCAGAAAAGTAAAAAATAGTGAGATATCTTGCAGAGGGATGCAGCACTCTTAAAATTGCAAAGCTTCTGAAGCGTGATCATCGAACAATCAAGCGTTTCATTCAAAATAGTCAACAGGGTCGCAAGAAGCGTGTGGAAAAACCAAGGCGCAAAATAACTGCCCATGAACTGAGAAAAGTCAAGCGTGCAGCTGCCAAGATGCCACTTGCCACCAGTTTGGCCATATTTCAGAGCTGCAACATCACTGGAGTGCCCAAAAGCACAAGGTGTGCAATACTCAGAGACATGGCCAAGGTAAGAAAGGCTGAAAGACGACCACCACTGAACAAGACACACAAGCTGAAACGTCAAGACTGGGCCAAGATTGCTTCCCCTTATTCCAGGACTAGTTGGGCTTCCAGGAAGGCGTGGCTTGATCTTGCTTGGAGGAAGGGGAGGAAAACTTGCCTTTAAAGTTACGAAAATTACTCTGACGTCCCTTCTGCTTAACCTTTTTATCTTGAGAAAGAAAAGAACCCTTCCCTTCAGTAATATCTGAGATAATTTCCACCAAACCAGGTCCAAACGAAGTCTTACCCTTGTAAGGAATAGCCATTAGCTACTCCTTAATAGAATCCGCTATAGGAAACATCTTCTTACAAATAGGAGATGGAGAAAAGGGAATACCAGGTCTTTCCCATTCTCGAGCAATAATCTCTGCAGCACTGTCAGGAAACGGAAAAACCTCCACCGCGGAGGGAACATCAAAGTATTTGTTCAATTTACTAGACTTTTTAGGATTGACTACGATAGTTGTTTCGGAGTCATCCAAAGTAGCCAAAACCTCCTTAAGTAATAACCGAAGGAGTTCTAGCTTAAATATTAAGTATACCACTTCAGCATCAGAAGAAGGATTTACACTGTCTGAGACTTTCCCATCAGATGCTACCGACATGTCTTCTTCCTCAGGCTTATGGGAAGGGACACTCTGGATAGCCAGAACTTGATCAGAAATGGGAAAGCGGACAAGGCCTTAGATACTGCAAGGGATACCTAGGAAGCAATGTCTTGTAGAGAAAACAGAATTTATGCTTACCTGATAAATTTCTCTTGCGATGTATCGAGTCCACGGATTCATCCATACTTGTGGGATATTCTCCTTCCAAACAGGAATTGGCAAAGAGAGCACCAACAGCAGAGCTGTCTATATAGCTCCTCCCTTAGCTCCACCCCCCCAGTCATTCTACCGAAGGCTAGGAAGAAATAGGAGAAACTATAGGGTGCAGAGGTGACTGAAGTTTTTTAAATAAAAATATACTACCTGTCTTAAACAGACAGGGCGGGCCGTGGACTCGATACATCACAAGAGAAAGAAATTTATCAGGTAAGCATAAATTCTGTTTTCTCTTGCAAGATGTATCGAGTCCACGGATTCATCCATACTTGTGGGATACCAATACCAAAGCTTTAGGACATGGATGAAGGGAGGGACAAGACAGGTACCTTAAATGGAAGGCACCACTGCTTGTAGAACCTTTCTCCTAAAAAATAGCCTCTGAAGAAGCAAAAGTATCGAATTTGTAAAATTTGGAAAAAGTATGAAGCGAAGACCAAGTCGCCGCATTACAAATCTGTTCAACAGAAGCCTCATTTTTAAAAGCCCATGTGAAAGCCACTGCTCTAGTAGAATGAGCATTAATCCTTTCAGGAGGCTGCTGGCCAGCAGTCTCATAAGCCAAACGGATGATGCTTTTCAGTCAAAAAGAAAGAGAGGTAGCCGTAGTCTTTTGGCCTCTCCTCTTACCAGAATAAACAACAAACAATGAAGATGTTTGACGGAAATCTTTGGTTGCTTGTAAGTAGAACTTTAAAGCACGAACCACATCAAGATTGTGCAACAGACGTTCCTTCTTTGAAGAAGGATTAGGACACAGCGAAGGAACAACAATTTCCTGATTGATATTCCTATTAGAAACAACACCTTATCTGCATGGAAAACAAGATAAGGTGAGTCACACTGTAAAGCAGATAACTCAGAAACTCTTCGAGCCAAAGAGATAGCTACTAAAAACAGAACTTTCCAAGATAGAAGCTTAATATCTATGGAATGCATAGGTTCAAACGGAACCCCTTGAAGAACTTTAAGAACTTTTAGTTTAGGCTCCATGGCTGAGCAACAGGTTTGAATACAGGCTTGATTCTGACTAAACGCTTGAACGTCTGGGACATCTGCCAGACGCTTGTGTAAAAGAATAGACAAAGCAGAAATCTGTCCTTTTAAGGAGCTAGCTGATAATCCCTTCTCCAATCCTTCTTGGAGAAAAGACAATATTCTAGGAATCCTAATCTTACTCCATGAGTAACCCTTGGATTCACACCAATAAAGATATTTGCGCCAAATCTTATGATAGATTTTCCTGGTGACAGGCTTTCTAGCTTGAATCAGGGTATCAATGACCGACTCAGAAAACCCACGCTTTGATAAAATCAGGCGTTCAATCTCCAAGCAGTCAGACGCAGAGAAATTAGATTTGGATGCTTGAATGGACCTTGGATTAGAAGGTCCTGCCTCATTGGCAGAGTCCACGGTGGACAGATGACATGTCCACTAGGTCTGCATACCAAGTCCTGCGTGGCCACACAGGTGCTATCAGAATCATCGAAGCTCTCTCCTGCTTGATTCTGGCAACCAGACGTGGGAGGAGAGGAAACGGTGGAAATACATAGGCCAGATTGAAGGACCAAGGCACGGCTAGAGCATCTATCAGTACCGCCTGAGGATCCTGGGACCTGGACCCGTAACAAGGAATCTTGGTGTTCTGACGGGACGCCATCAGATCCAATTCTGGTGTGCCCCATAGCTGAGTCAGCTGGGCAAATACTTCCGGATGGAGCTCCCACCCCCCCCCCCGTATGAAAAGTCTGACGACTTAGGAAATCCGCCTCCCAGTTCTCTACCCCTGGGATATGGACTGCTGAAAGATGGCAAGAGTGAGTCTCCGCCCATCGGATTATTTTGGTTACTTCCATCATCGCTAGAGGACTCCGTGATCCTCCTTGGTGATTGATGTAAGCTACAGTCGTGATTTTGTCCGAATGAAATCTGATGAATTTGGCCGCAGCTAGCTGAGGCCATGCCTGAAGTGCATTGAATATCGCTCTCAGTTCTAGAATGTTTATCGGGAGGAGAGTTTACTCCCGAGACCATAAGCCCTGTGCTTTCAGGGAGTTCCAGACTGCACCCCAGCCTAGCAGGCTGGCATCTATCATTACAATGATCCACTCTGGCCTGCGGAAACACATTCCCTGAGCCAGGTGTTCCTGAGGCAACCACCAGAGAAGAGAATCTCTGGTCTCCGGATCCAGATGTACTTGCTGAGATAAATCTGCATAATCCCCATTCCACTGTTTGAGCATGCACAGTTGCAGTGGTCTGAGGTGTAGGCGGGCAAAAGGAACTATGTCCATTGCCGCTACCATGAGTCCGGATTACCTCCATACACGGAGCCACTGAAGGCCGAGGAATGGAATGAAGAGCTCGGCAAGTAGTTAAGAGTTTTGATTTTCTGACCTCGTCAGAAATATTTTCATTTCTACCGAATCTGTCAGAGTCTCTAGGAAGGAAACTCTTGTGAGAGGGAAAAGAGAACTTTTTTTTATGTTCACCTTCCACCCGTGAGATCTCAGAAAAGCCAACACGATGTCCGTGTGAGACTTGGTTAACTGGAAAGTCGACGCCTGAATTAAGAAGTCGTCTAGATAAGGCACCACCGCTATGCCCTGCGGTCTTAAAACCGCTAAAAGGGACCCTAGCCCCTTTGTGAAAATCCTGGGAGCCGCGGCCAACCCGAAGGGAAGGGCCACAAAATGGTAATGCCTGTCCAGAAAGGCGAATCTGAGGAATTGATGATGATCTCTGTGAATAGGGATGTGTAGATACGCATCCTTTAAGTCCACGGTAGTCATATATTGACCCTTCTGGATCTGAGGTAGAATAGTCAGAATAGTCTCCATCTTGATAGATGGTACTCTGAGGAATTTGTTTAGAATTTTGAGATCCAAGATTGGTCTGAAAGTTCCCTCTTTTTTAAGAGCCACAAACAGGTTTGAGTAAAAACCTAGCCCTTGTTCCGCTTTTGGAACTGGGCGGATTACTCCCATGGTATGTAGGTCTTCTACACAGCGTAAGAACTCCTCTCTCTTTGTCAGAAGATATCCCTAGGACACAATTTCTAACGCCCAGGAATCGTGAACATCTCTTGCCCAAGCCTGAGCGAAGAAAGTCTGCCCCCTACTAGATCCGGTCCTGGAACGGGGGCTACCCCTTCATGCTGTCTTGGAGGCAGCAGCAGGCTTCTTGGCCTGTTTACCCTTGTTCCAAGCCTGGTTAGGTCTCCTAACTCACTTTACACTCACTTTACCCTTCCTAGCAGTTAGCAGGCAAAGAGAATGACTGGGGGTGGAGCTATATAGACAGCTCTGCTGTGGGTGCTCTCTTTGCCACTTCCTGTTAGGAAGGAGAATATCCCACAAGTATGGATGAATCCGTGGACTCGATACATCTTGCAAGAGAAAATCCTACAGGATTGCAAGAGGAAACACATGGCACTTTAAGTGGAGACTGAAAAAGTTGGGACGCTTGAGGAGAAAGCTGCGGCATACTGCAACAGGAGACACCTGAACAGCATTTGCCTGGGATAATGCTGGCTCATGGTCAAATATTTTATCTCTATAACTTAAAGTTCTCTCAATGCATGAGGAACAAAAAGGAACTGGGGGTTCCACCTGAGCATCAAAACATAACTGACAAGCAACAACTTCGCCTGGGATAATGGTTTGAAAAGCCTCTTGATCCATCTTATGTAATAAATAAGGATAAAGTGTAAAACTTCTTTATTTGAAAATTAAAAAAAAAATGTGTACTGTGTCTTTAAACAGAAGTGTGTTAGCGCAAAAAACCAAATAGACCTCAGGCTACCTATACACCTCAGTAGCTTTACTGAGCTTTACTGAGGTGCCTACCTGTCCTGCAGCTCACAGAGTGATTTCCCTCACAGAAGAAACAATCTCCTTTTCAAATACAGAGCGGTTACAGAGCCCTAACTGCCGAAAAAACGGCCTACAACAGTAATCTCCATGACCAAAAGTTAAAGTATAAAAACTACTATAACACACTGAGCCACCATAAATCACCTCACAGTCTCAATGCCCAAACTGCCTAAAAGAAACCCCAAACATGAAGGTTTAATAAAGTCCCATATTAAATAAGACAGCTTTTAACTGAAACAAGTGCCAGCAATCTCCTTGCAAAAGAAATTTAAAAAGGCGCTTACCTGAAAGTGCTGTCCGGCAGCAGGACAGCTCACTTGGTTTGAAAGGGTGCAGCACCTCACATGGACCTGTGAAGAGAGAAAAACTGAGTAAACCTATTCTTGAGAAAACGCAGTGAGGATTGTACCTCACAAGTTCTCAAAAGCCACCACTGCCCTACTGAAGAGACTGATGTGGTCTAGGCTAGACCCCAGAAAAAAACAGATTAAGCTTACACTGCTAAAAAAATAATAAAATCTTGATTGAAGAAAACGTCTCAGACACCTAAACTTCACCTCCTCCTTGCACTACAGAGAATGAGAAGAGAATGACTGGGGGATTGTGGGTAGGGGAGTGATATTGAACAGCTTTGCTGTGTTGCTCTTTGCCTCATCCTGCTGGCCAGGAGTGATATTTCCAACAGTAATTGATGATGAGCCGTGGACTCACTGTGTCATTAGAAAGAAAGTATGCAGCTAGCAATCACAGACCAATCAATGATGACAATATAATTAAAACCGATATAAAGGAAAAAAATGTTTGACCAATGCAAAAAAATACAGGAATGAAACATTTTTACAAAAGTAGTCACTAAATTAAATTTTATTTTTTAAGGAAGATGA
This sequence comes from Bombina bombina, assembly GCF_027579735.1. Taxonomy (NCBI): domain Eukaryota; kingdom Metazoa; phylum Chordata; class Amphibia; order Anura; family Bombinatoridae; genus Bombina; species Bombina bombina. Next base: position 468,846,429 of record NC_069504.1, on the reverse strand, counting down.
AACAGAAATTCCAGATTATTTGCCAGTTTAATAGCTATAAGATTACAGCATATCCACACCTTTAGTTTATAGGCCAAGATAGGTGGTAGAATGAAACAGTTTTTTAGCTCACAATTTAGTTTGTGAGTGGTGGAAGCTACTTGGATGGTCCAAAATGAATGATAGTCATTACTGTGGTATATCCATGCAGTAGATCATCCTTCACATCATTACACTCACGTAGAGTAAAATTCCCACTCACAACCCGGTCACAGCCTATCTCACCATTGCCAAAGAATCCAAGCAAGGGTACATTGGGAAAATGTTTTCGAAAGGTATCTGCCTCTACATTACTCTTCTTGTAATGCTGTTCTCCTCTGCCAATACAAGCAAACATGAATCCGACACTGTTATACTCTGGGATATTTGCAGCTTTCAAACGCTGCATAGCAGAGTCCGCTGTCTTCTCATCATACACATACTGATCTAGAAGCACTGTGGCCCCCTGGATCTGAGGCCCACTAATAGACAGTCCTGCAATACCAATACGGTCAGAATCTTGTGCCCTGCAAGAAGAAAAAAAAAAATCAACATGTCACAATAAAGTAATATTTAACTTTTTCACTGTAATGTCATAAATCCCCGAAGAAATAAAAAAAAATAAAAAAAGAGTGATTTTGACTTGTCATGTGCACAGTTAAAAACAAAATTTATACTTACCTGATAAATTATTTTCTTTCCTGGCATGGAGAGTCCACAAATCCATTCCAATTACTAGTGGGGATTCAACTCCTTGCCACCAGGAGGAGGCAAAGAAAACCCCAGCAAAGCTTTAAGTATCCTTCCCACAATCCCCCTGTCATTAAGCCCGGGGAATACGGAAAGAGAAGAAGACACAAAGGGTATAGAGGTGCCTGAAGTTTAGAAAAAAACAAATTATGCTTACCAGATAATGTTATTTCCTTTTGTATAAGGAGAGTCCATGGCATCATTCCTTTCTGTTGGGAAATACTCAACCGGGCCACCAGGAGGAGGCAAAGACACTCCAGTCAAAGGCTTAAATACCTTTCCCACTTCCCCCATCCTCCAGTCATTCTGCTGGGGGAACAAGGAACAGTAAGAGAAATATCAGGGTATAAATGGTGCCAGAAGAAAAATATAATTTAGAGGGTCGCCCATCGGAGAACACAGGCGGGGGGCCGTGGACTCTCCCTTATACAGAAGGAAATGAATTTATCTGGTAAGCATAATTTATGTTTTCCATCTTAATATAAGGAGAGTCAACTGCATCATTCCTTACTGTTGGGAAACTTATACTCAAGCTCTAGAGGACACTGAATGATAACGGGAGGGACAAAAAGAGAGGCGGACCCTAATCTGAGGGCACCACAGCCTGCAAAACCCTTTCTCCCGAAAACTGCTTTAGCCGAAGCAAAAACATAAAACATAAAACTTGTAAAATTTAGAAAAAGTGTGTAAGGAGGACCAGGTAGCCGCCTTACAAATCTGATCCATAGAGGCCTCTTTCTTAAAAGTCCAAGAGGAAGCCACTACTCTAGTAGAATGAGCCGTAATCCTCTGAGGAGGTTTATGTCCCGCTATCTCATAAGCAAGGCGGATAATACTCCTTAACCAAAAAGATAAGGAAGGCGAAGAGACCTTCTGCCCCTTACGCTTCCCAGCATAGACAACAAAGAAGGACGAAGTTTGTCTAAAATCCTAAGTAGCCTGAATGTAGAACTTCAAGGCGCAAACCACGTCCAAATTATGAAGCAAAAGTTCCTTCGCAGAAGGAGGATTTGGACATAAGGAAGGAACCAAAATCTCTTGGTTGATGTTGTGATCCAACACGACCTTAGGAAGAAAACCTAACTTAGTACATAGGACAGCATTATCAGACTGGAACAACAGATAAGGAGGCTCACATTGAGAGGCGGCAATCTCAGATACTCTGTGTGCAGAAGCAATAGCCAGTAGAAAGAGAATCTTCCAGGAAAATAATTTAAAATGTCAATCTCATGCATAGGCTCAAACGGAGCCCGTTGCAACACTTTAAGAACAAGATTTAGACTCCAAGGAGGAGCCTTAGATCTGAACACAGGTCTGATCCTAATTAAAGCCTTAACAAAGGACGGTACATCGGGAAGCTCTGAGAGTCTCCTGTGCAGGAAAACAGATAGGGCCGAAATCTGTCCCCTCAGGGAACTGGCAGAAAGGCCCTTTTCAAGTCCTTCCTGGAGAAACAACAGGATCCTGACAACCTTAACCTTAGGCCAGGAAAATACACGCTTTTCACACAAGAATAAGCAGGTTCTCCACACTTTATGATAGATGCAACCAGTAACCGGCTTACGAGCTTGAATGAGAGTATCAATCACGCTCTCAGAAAAACTTCTCTTGGCTAGGACTAAGCATTCAATCTCCACGCAGTCAGCCTCAGAGAATCTAGATTTTGATGAACAAAATGACCTTGTTCCAGCAGATCCCTGCGACAAGGTAACTTCCACGGAGAAGATGACTTCCTCACCAGATCCGCGAACCACATCCTTCGCGGCCACGAAGGAAGAAATGGTAATGGCGGAAAAAGGTAAATTAGACTGAACCTCCAAGGCACTGCTAATGCATCTATTAGCTCCGCCTGAGGATCCCTGGACCTCAACCCATATTTAGGTAGCTTGGTATTGAGACGGGACGCCATGAAATCTATCTCCGGCGTCCCCCACCTGTTGTAAAGCTCCGCAAACACTTCGGGATGGAGAGACCATTCCCCCGGATGAAAGGATTGTCTGCTGAGAAAATCTGCTTCCCAGTTGTCTACACCCGGAATGTGGACTGCTGACAGGGAACAGCTGTGGGCCTCCGCCCACTCCAGAATTCGAGATACCTCGCTCATTGCTAGGGAGCTTCTTGTTCTTCCCTGATGGTTGATGTAAGCCACCGAGGTTATATTGTCTGATTGGAATTTGATAAACCAGATATAAACCCAGAAGAGGCCAAGCCTTCGGAGTATTGAAGATTGCTCAAAGTTCCAGAATATTGACCGGGAGGGAGCGTTCCTCCTGAAACCACAGGCCCTGTGCCTTCTTGGCACCCCAAACAGCTCCCCATCCTGATAGACTTGCATCTGTAGTCACAATCTCCCAGGATGGTCTTAAGAAGGATGTCCCTCGGGACAGATGATCTGGACAGAGCCACCAAGAGAGCGATTCTCTCAACCGGTTGTCCAGAGAGATCTGTTGAGACAGATCCGAATGATCGCCATTCCACTGCCTCAGCACGCATAGTTGCAACGGTCTGAGACGGAACCTGGCAAAGGGAATGATGTCCATGCTGGACACCATGAGACCGATTACCTCCATACACTGAGCCACATAGGGCCTTAAGGTCCAGAGGGCAAGACATGCTGAAATAAGCTTGCAACGCCTCTGGTCTGTTAGACATATCCTCATGGATATTGAGTCTATTATAGTACCCAAACATTCTACCCTGGTGCATGGAATAAGAGAACTCTTCTCTAGGTTTATCTTCCATCCATGAGATCAAAGAAGAGAAGAGACTCCGAAAGGTCCTCCGCCAGATGAAAAGATGGTGCTTGTACCAGATTATTGTCTAAATAGGGAGCTACTGCTATACCCTGGGTTCTGGCAACGGCTAGAAGAGCCCCTAGAACCTTTGTAAAAATTCCTGGAGCAGAAGCTAGACCAAACGGAAGTGCAATGAACTGGAAGTGCTGGTCCAGGAATGCAAATCTTAGGAAGTGGTCCTTGTGGATTGGAATGTGAAAGTAAGCATCCTTCAGATCTATAGTGGTCATGAACTGTCCTTCCTGAACTAAGGGAAGGATGGACCTTATCGTCTCCATCTTGAACGAGGGGATGTTTAGAAATTTGTTTAAGCACTTTAGGTCCAGGATCGGGCGAAAAGTTCCCTCCTTCTATGGGACCACGAAAAGGTTGGAATAGTATCCCAAACCTCTTTCTGCGATAGGAACCGGGACAATAACCCCTAAGGAGGACAGATCCTTCACGCACCCCAGAAAGGCCACCCTCTTTTCTGGTCTGGAAGACAGGCTTGAAAGGAAAAATCTGCCCTTTGGTGGATGAGACTTGAAACCTATCTTGTATCCCTGAGCTATGACCTCCAGGACCCATGGATCTTGCACGTCCCTGAACCAAGTGTCTGAAAAGAGCGCCAGTCTGCCCCCTACACAATCCAGCAACGGATCAGGAGCCGCCCCTTCATGACGATTTAGTCTTGGCGGTCTTCTTGCTCTGCTTGGATTCATTCCAGGACTGAGACGGCTTCCAAGTACTATTGGTCTGCTCGGGCTTAGACCCTTTGTCCCTTAGACTTGTCACCGTGGAGATAATGAGTCCAGGCCTGGACCAAATAAAATCTAAGTCCAGACTTCTTTCCCTCCCTTTTAAGGGAAAGAAGTCATGTCCGCAGACCAGGACTTCAGCCAGAGCGCCCGAATGGTCTGAATGGCAAAACCAGACACCTTAGCATTTAGGCGAATAATCTGCATGTTTGCATCACAGAAAAAAGAATTAGCAATTCCTGTGACGAAAGGCAAAGAAGGACTGGGGGATGGGGGAAGTGGGAGAGGTATTTAAGCCTTTGGCTGGGGTGTATTTGTCTCAAACTGGTGGCCAGGTTCAGTATTTCCCGACAGTAAGCAATGATGCTGTGGACTCTCCTTATATTAAGAAGGAAATGACAAACAAACACAAATAATAAGCCGTCTTGAATTTAGATAAGGGCGGGTTGTGGACTCTCCATGCCAGAAAAGAAAAGAATTTATCAGGTAAGCATACATTTTGTTTTCTTTCCAATGGCATGGAGAGTCCACAAATCCATTCCAATTACTAGTGGGAACCAATACCCAAGCTAGAAGACACAGAACGGAAAGGGAGGGGGAAACAAGACAGGCGGACCTAGACTGAGGGCACTACTGCTTGAAGAACTTTTCTCCCAAAGGAAACCTCAGCGGAGGCAAAGACATTGAATTTATAAAATTTAGAGAAAGTAAGCCACAAGGACAGCCCTAGTTAAATTATCTGTAATCCTCACAGGAATATGTAGTCCAGCTGTCTCAAAAGCCAACCGAATGACACTCCTCAACCAAAAGGAAAGAGTAGTAGACGTGGCCTTCTGGCCCTCAACTTTGCCAACAAACACCACAAAAAGGGCAGAAGATTGCTGAAAATCCTTCGTAACAAATTGGGAATTCTATCTCCATGTTACTAAGGACCGCATTATTCGCATGGAAAATAAGATAAGGGGGAATCACACTGTAGAGCCGAAAAGCTCTGAGACACTTCGGGCAGAAGAAATAAATAGTAAAAACAAAACCGTCCAAGACAACAACTTAATATCAACAGAATGCATAGGTTCTAACGGAGCCTGCTGCAGAACCCGAAGAACAAGATAATCTGACCCTTCAGGGAACTGACTGACAAACCCTTCTCCAGACCCTCCTGGAGAAGACAGAATACGGGGGAAGACAGAATACGGGGGAAGACAGAATAGTGCTCCAAACCTTATGGTAAATCTTGCGAGCTACCAGCTTATGAGCCTGGAACAAGGTGTCAATAACCTTTTCATAAAAACCTCGTCTTGACAAGACTAGGTGTTCAATCTCCACGCAGTCAGCTTCAGAGAATCTAGGTTTGGGTTGAAGAAAAGGACCCTGAAGCAGAAGGTCCCTCCTCAGCGGTAATTTCCACAGGGGAGAGAACGATATCTTCACCAGGTCCGCAAACCAAATTCTGCCGAGGCCAAGCGGGAGCAATAAGAATCACTGAAGCCGGCTCCTGTTTGATACGGGCTATAACCCAAGGAAGGAGGGAAAACGGACCGAAATCACACAGAACCGCTAGTGTCCACCAGAACTGCTTGTGGATCTCTTGATCCGTATCTGGGAAGCTTGGTGTTTACGCGAGACGCCATCAAGTCCAACTCCGGAACCCCCCACCTGAGGGTTATCATTGAAAATACCTCCAGATGAAGAGCCCACTCCCCCCTGGGTGAAACATCTGCCTGCTCAGGTAATTCGCTTCGCAGTTGTCCACACCTTGGATATGAATGGCAGAAATGTGGCAGTTGTCAGACTCCACCCACAGAAGGAAGCAAGTCACCTCCATTGCTAAGGAACTCCTTGTTCCTCCCTGATGGTTGATATAAGCCACCGAAGTGATGTTCCCAGCTATTAAGTTATAAATGCCCAATATAATAAAAATATAGCAAATTCTATCAATCCCTGCAGACCACTTGAAAAAAAGAAAAGCAGGGAGGAAAATTACTGGAACGGCACCTCTATACACCAGCCTTCCTGGCAAGAACTCACCACCTTCCGGCACACCACTCAGACTTAGGATTTTCCCAGCTGATATACACCCTCAGAATAATGTCCGTGTGATAAGTAGACCAAAGCCTCCAAGAAAACACACACTCCCTGTCCGGATACGTAATTTTGAGATAGTACTCAAGATCCGCTTCATGCAACTAATTTAAACTGCGACATAAAAAAAAAAATGTGCGTAGTACATAAAGTTGAAAATTTCTAAGAAGCCTCTTAAAGTGAACACATGACTTCATGTCCACATACTGCCATCTCATAGCTCCACATAATAAAACTATTACCCCTTAAACACTCTCATCTGACAGCCTCAAGATCCATAACAATGTGTTACTTAACACCATTGAAGAAAATAAAGTGACAAAACCTTCTCCTCTATCCAGCAGTATACCCTGTACTTACTGCCCATTAATTATATCCAAAAATGATTTTTTTAATATAATTATATGCAGTGAACAAGTGCGCATGGGCAAGAAACGCGTCTGCGTGTAGACCGGCCCTTACACCTGACCGTTGTTACTGCTGGCTCTGCCTTTTGTTTGCCAATATCAGTGGCACTCGCTTTTAACTATAATAAATTTTTGTTCTTTTTTTATCCTACCCTGCCTGGAACTTGCCTGAACTTTCTTTGATTTACCCTTCAGAGGAATTTAAGTGCTTTTGGCGATAGTGCGCTTACCTTCACTTCTTGTGATATATATATATATATATATATATATATATATATATATATATAGTCCCCAATCTCCATTTAAAAAGGGGGAGGGGTTTTTAACCCTCAAAGTGCTAGGACCTTCTCACCTAGAAGGGAATAAGCACTTACCTGTGGAGATTAAGCTGCAGGGCAGACGCAGCATCTCAGGTCTGACAGATCCAGACGACTTCTGACAGGGACCTGGAGAGAAAGGAAAAACAGAGTAACCAACCCTGGTTTTCGATATAGGGGTTTGCATAAAATGTTGGAGGAGAAACAAGGACTACCCTGCCAAACTTCCAACAGCTAATAGCCACCACAACTCTTACTCAAGAGGATTATGTGGACACAGCATTACCCCAATCCTTATTTGCAGGGAAACTACCCATTAAAGGATTAAACAATTTTCTTTAGAGCACCATCTTTGCACACCTCCTAGATATATGAAGGCAAAGAATGACTGGGGGATTAAGGGTAGTGGGAGGGATAATTAAAGCATTGCTGGAGTGTTCTTTGCCTCCTCCTGGTGGCCAGGAGTTGAATTCCCACAAGTAATTGGAATGGATTTGTGGACTCTCCATGCCATTGGAAAGAAACTACCATTATGTACTTTTTTTAAATTGCAGCTAAGGGATATTAAGGAAATAATTTTATAAAATGCCTATGAAAAAGTAGCAATTAAGAATGTTAACATATTTGTCTGCATGCAACAAAGTTAAAACTTTTCAAAATCTATATTTAAAATTACAGAAAAAGCAACGGATCACTAAGGACAGATTGCTCAAGTATCAATGAATTAATGAAAGACATTTTAAAGTGGTAATTGTTCATTTACATCAGACTGAGGGCTTAAGATTTATTTTTTTGAAGGTACCTGTTTTGATTATGTTATGCTCTAAAAATGTAACCCATATGACAAACATGCATCTTGACATACTGATATTTTTTTTACATGCACTTTATTGTATAATACATAGAACCTAAAATATACATACTTTTCACTTGAGTATACCAGGTGGTCGATCTGTCCCCCTGCAATTATTATGCTTTTTTCATTCAGAGGGTTTAACACCTGGTGTAGAAAACGGTTAGCTCCAGGTTTCCATGTATTGTACCCAAAAATTAGAACCACTTTCAGTTCTGGGTTGTTTTTAAGGCCTGTAAAGAAAAAAAAAATCAAACTCAATAGATAGCACTGCCACCAGCCCATGTTTAAAACAATAAGATGACCGTACATAGAAGTGATATCATTAACCCCTTAAAAATGTACACAGGTAATACGTCATACAGTACATTGCCCAGCGTACCGTGTTAACGCAATAACTACATCCAACACTGTCGCTTATGCTGCGGTCCCCGCTGTCAGCTTTGACAACGGAGACTGCAGTCAGGCAGGGGCAGAAGGCATCCGCAGACCGTTCTTACTTTACCATATAAAGGCTGATACACTGTCTGTATCGGCTTGGGTTGATGGCCTGGGTGTAGTGGGAGAGAAGTGTTAAATGAGGGAAGTGGGTGGGCTATCACAGGAGGGAGGAGGGTTCCCTACACTCCAGAAAAAGATAATTGGAGAGGGAGGATGGGCCACTATGCTACACTACAGAAACTTTTTTTTTTTTAATTAATAAATCATTTAAAAAAAAAAGGAAGAACATTTCTCCAACATTGGTGTGTCCGGTCCACGGCGTCATCCTTACTTGTGGGATATCTCTTCCCCAACAGGAAATGGCAAAGAGTCCCAGCAAAGCTGGCCATATAGTCCCTCCTAGGCTCCGCCCACCCCAGTCATTCTCTTTGCCGTTGCAAAGGCAACATCTCCACGGAGATGGTTAAGAGTTTTTTGGTGTTTATAGAAGAATAAAAACTACATTTAAAGTGTTTGTTATTTTAAAATAGTGCTGGTATGTACTATTTACTCTGAAACAGAAAAGGATGAAGATTTCTGTTTGTGAGAGGAAGATGATTTTAGCAGACAGTAACTAAAATCGATTGCTGTTTCCACATAGGACTGTTGAGATGAAGTAACTTCAGTTGGGGGAAACAGTTAGCAGACTTTTCTGCTTAAGGTATGAATAGCCATATTTCTAACAAGACTGTGTAATGCTGGAAGGCTGTCATTTCCCCTCATGGGAACCGGTAAGCCATTTTCTTAGTCAAACAAACAGAATAAAGGGCTTAATATGGGCTAAAAAACTGGTAGACATTTTTATGGGCTAAATCGATTGCTTTATTTGGGCATTTTATTCATATTTATGCTGACAATTCGCATTTATATACTTGGGGAACGTTTATTAAACGGCAGGCACTATGTTAGACACCTTTTCCAGTCAGGGGGCCTTCCTAGTTGTAGACTGAGCCTCATTTTCGCGCCATTACTGCGCAGTTGTTTTTTGAGAGCAGGGCATGCAGATGCATGTGTGAGGATCTGAAATTTGCTGGAAAAGCTTCTAGAAGGCGTCAATTGGTATCGTATTCCCCTCTGGGCTTGGTTGGGTCTCAGCAAAGGCTATAGCTGGGACTGTATAGGGGTTAAATTTGTAAACGGCTCCGGTTCCGTTATTTTAAGGGTTAAATTGAACAATTCCTTCATACTTTTTCACATATTCAGTAATAAAGTGTTTTCTGTTTAAAATTTAAAGAGACAGTAACGGTTTTGTTTTAAAACGTTTTTTGTGCTTTGTTGACAAGTTTAAGCCTGTTTAACATGTCTGTGTCTTCGGATAAGCTATGTTCTATATGTATGAAAGCCAATGTGTCTCCCCATTTAAATTTATGTGATAATTGTGCCATAGCGTCCAAACAAAGTAAGGACAGTACTGCCACAGATAATGAAATTGCCCAAGATGATTCCTCAGATGAGGGGAGTAAACATGATACTACATCATCTCCTACTGTGTCTACACCAGTTTTGCCCACACAGGAGGCCCCTAGTACATCTAGTGCGCCAATGCTTATTACCATGCAACAATTAACGGCTGTAATGGATAACTCCATAGCAAATATTTTATCCAAAATGCCTACTTATCAGAGAAAGCGCGATTGCTCTGTTTTAAACACTGAAAAGCAGGAGGGCGCTGATGATAATTGTTCTGTCATACCCTCACACCAATCTGAAGGGGCCATGAGGGAGGTTTTGTCAGATGGAGAAATTTCAGATTCAGGAAAAATTTCTCAACAAGCTGAACCTGATGTTGTGACATTTAAATTTAAATTAGAACATCTCCGCGCACTGCTTAAGGAGGCGTTATCTACTCTGGATGATTGTGACAACTTGGTCATTCCAGAGAAATTATGCAAGATGGACAAGTTCCTAGAGGTTCCGGTGCACCCCGACGCTTTTCCTATACCCAAGCGGGTGGCGGACATAGTAAATAAGGAGTGGGAAAAGCCCGGCATACCTTTTGTTCCCCCCCCTATATTTAAGAAATTATTTCCTATGGTCGACCCCAGAAAGGACTTAGGGCAGACAGTCCCTAAGGTCGAGGGGGCAGTTTCTACTCTAAACAAACTCAATACTATTCCTATCGAAGATAGTTGTGCTTTCAAAGATCCTATGGATAAAAAATTGGAGGGTTTGCTTAAAAAGATTTTTGTACAGCAAGGTTACCTTCTACAACCCATTTCGTGCATTGTTCCTGTCACTACAGCAGCGTGGTTCTGGTTCGAGGAACTAGAAAACTCGCTTAGTAGAGAGACTCCATATGAGGAGGTTATGGACAGAGTTCACGCACTTAAGTTGGCTAACTCTTTTATTTTAGATGCCGCTTTGCAATTAGCTAGATTAGCGGCGAAAAATTCAGGGTTTGCTATCGTGGCGCGCAGAGCGCTTTGGCTAAAGTCTTGGTCAGCGGATGTGTCATCCAAGACAAAATTGCTTAACATCCCTTTCAAAGGTAAAACTCTATTTGGACCAGAATTGAAAGAGATTATTTCAGACATCACTGGGGGAAAGGGCCACGCCCTTCCACAAGATAGGCCTTTCAAGGCCAAAAATAAGTCTAATTTTCGTTCCTTTCGCAATTTCAGGAACGGACCGGCCTCTAATTCTGCATCCTCTAAGCAAGAGGGTAATGCCTCACAACCCAAACCAGCCTGGAAACCGATGCAAGGCAGGAACAAGGGTAAGCAGGCCAAGAAGCCTGCCGCTGCTAACAAAACAGCATGAAGGAGTAGCCCCCGATCCGGGACCGGATCTAGTGGGGGGCAGACTCTCTCACTTTGCTCAGGCTTGGGCAAGAGATGTTCAGGATCCCTGGGCAAGGTTCCACATGTCTCACTTATCCTCAAACCAAATAAAGAGACAGGCGTTCTTACATTGTGTAGAAGAACTGTTAAAGATGGGAGTGATACACCCAGTTCCAATAAAGGAACAAGGAATGGGATTTTATTCCAATCTGTTCGTAGTTCCCAAAAAAGAGGGAACTTTCAGACCAATTTTGTATTTGAAGATCCTAAACAAATTTCTCAGGGTACCATCGTTCAAGATGGAAACCATTCGAACGATTCTACCCACTATCCAGGAAAGTCAATTTATGACTACCGTGGATCTAAAAGATGCGTACCTACATATTCCTATCCACAAAGAACATCATCAGTTCCTAAGGTTCGCTTTTCTGGACAAGCATTACCAGTTTGTGGCCCTCCCATTCGGGTTAGCCACTGCTCCAAGGATTTTCACAAAGGTACTAGGGTCCCTTCTAGCGGTTCTAAGACCGAGGGGCATTGCAGTAGTACCTTACTTGGACGACATTCTAATACAAGCGTCGTCCCTGTCAAAAGCAAAGGCTCATACAGACATCGTTCTGGCCTTTCTCAGATCACACGGATGGAAGGTGAACATAGAAAAAAGTTCTCTGTCTCCGTCGACAAGAGTTCCCTTCTTGGGAACAATAATAGATTCCTTAGAAATGAGGATTTTTCTGACAGAGGTCAGAAAGTCAAAACTTCTAAGCACTTGTCAAGTTCTTCATTCTGTTCCTCGTCCTTCCATAGCGCAGTGCATGGAAGTAGTAGGGTTGATGGTTGCAGCAATGGACATAGTTCCTTTTGCACGAATTCATCTAAGACCATTACAACTGTGCATGCTCAAACAGTGGAATGGGGACTATACAGACTTGTCTCCAATGATTCAAGTAGATCAGAAGACCAGAGATTCACTCCGTTGGTGGCTGACCCTGGATCATCTGTCCCAGGGAATGAGCTTCCGCAGACCAGAGTGGGTCATTGTCACGACCGACGCCAGTCTAGTGGGCTGGGGCGCGGTCTGGGAATCCCTGAAAGCTCAGGGTCTATGGTCTCGGGAAGAGTCTCTTCTCCAGATAAACATTCTGGAACTGAGAGCGATATTCAATGCTCTCAGGGCTTGGCCTCAACTAGCAAAGGCTAGATTCATAAGGTTCCAATCAGACAACATGACGACCGTTGCGTATATCAATCATCAGGGGGGAACAAGGAGTTCCCTGGCGATGAAAGAAGTGACCAAAATAATTCAATGGGCGGAGGATCACTCCTGCCACCTTTCTGCGATCCACATCCCAGGTGTGGAAAACTGGGAGGCGGATTTTCTGAGTCGTCAGACATTCCATCCGGGGGAGTGGGAACTCCATCCGGAGATCTTTGCCCAAATAACTCAATTATGGGGCATTCCAGACATGGATCTGATGGCGTCTCATCAGAACTTCAAGGTTCCTTGCTACGGATCCAGATCCAGGGATCCCAAGGCGACTCTAGAAGATGCACTAGTAGCACCTTGGACCTTCAACCTAGCTTATGTATTTCCACCGTTTCCTCTCATTCCCAGGCTGGTAGCCAGGATCAATCAGGAGAGGGCCTCGGTGATCTTGATAGCTCCTGCGTGGCCACGCAGGACTTGGTATGCAGACCTGGTGAATATGTCATCGGCTCCACCATGGAAGCTACCTTTGAGACAGGACCTTCTTGTTCAGGGTCCATTCGAACATCCAAATCTGGTCTCCCTCCAGCTGACGGCTTGTAGATTGAACACTTGATTCTATCGAAGCGTGGGTTTTCAGATTCTGTGATAGATACTCTGGTTCAGGCCAGAAAACCGGTAACTAGAAGGATTTACCATAAAATATGGAAAATATATATCTGTTGGTGTGAATCCAAAGGATTCCCATGGAATAAGATAAAAATTCCTAAGATTCTCTCCTTTCTACAAGAAGGTTTGGAGAAAGGATTATCTGCAAGTTCTCTAAAGGGACAGATCTCTGCTTTATCTGTCTTACTACACAAAAGACTGGAAGCTGTGCCAGATGTTCAAGCATTTGTTCAGGCTCTGGTTAGGATCAAGCCTGTTTACAGACCTTTGACTCCTCCCTGGAGTCTAAATCTAGTTCTTTCAGTTCTTCAAGGGGTTCCGTTTGAACCTTTACATTCCACAGATATTAAGTTACTATCTTGGAAAGTTTTGTTTTTGGTTGCAATTTCTTCTGCTAGAAGAGTTTCAGAGTTATCTGCTCTGCAGTGTTCTCCGCCCTATCTGGTGTTCCATGCAAATAAGGTGGTTTTGCGTACTAAGCCTGGTTTTCTTCCTAAGGTTGTTTCTAACAAAAATATTAACCAGGAGATAGTTGTACCTTCTTTATGTCCGAATCCAGTTTCAAAGAAGGAACGTTTGTTACACAATTTGGACGTAGTTCGTGCTCTAAAATTCTATTTAGAGGCTACAAAAGATTTCAGACAAACATCTTCCTTGTTTGTTGTTTATTCTGGTAAAAGGAGAGGTCAAAAAGCGACTTCTACCTCTCTTTCCTTTTGGCTTAAAAGCATCATCCGATTGGCTTATGAGACTGCCGGACGGCAGCCTCCTGAAAGAATCACAGCTCACTCCACTAGGGCTGTGGCTTCCACATGGGCCTTCAAGAACGAGGCTTCTGTTGACCAGATATGTAAGGCAGCGACTTGGTCTTCACTGCACACTTTTGCCAAATTTTACAAATTTGATACTTTTGCTTCTTCGGAGGCTATTTTTGGGAGAAAGGTTTTGCAAGCTGTGGTGCCTTCCGTTTAGGTAACCTGATTTGCTCCCTCCCTTCATCCGTGTCCTAAAGCTTTGGTATTGGTTCCCACAAGTAAGGATGACGCCGTGGACCGGACACACCAATGTTGGAGAAAACAGAATTTATGCTTACCTGATAAATTACTTTCTCCAACGGTGTGTCCGGTCCACGGCCCGCACTGGTTTTTTAATCAGGTCTGATGAATTATTTTCTCTAACTACAGTCACCACGGTACCATATGGTTTCTCCTATATATATTTCCTCCTGTCCGTCGGTCGAATGACTGGGGTGGGCGGAGCCTAGGAGGGACTATATGGCCAGCTTTGCTGGGAATCTTTGCCATTTCCTGTTGGGGAAGAGATATCCCACAAGTAAGGATGACGCCGTGGACCGGACACACCGTTGGAGAAAGTAATTTATCAGGTAAGCATAAATTCTGTTTTCTATAAACTGGGTACTGGCAGATAGCTGCCGGCACATAATATTGAGGCTTCTATTGAGTGGGGGAGGGATTGAGGTGGAATCCCTACAATACAAAAACAAAATAATTTTAATTATAAAAAAAAAAAAAAAAAAAAAAAAGCCATAAAACTGCATACTGGCAGACTGTCTACCAGTACCCAAGATGTTGGTAACCAGTGGGGGTTTGGGGAGGAAAGAGAGCTGTTTGAGAGGGGTCAAGTAGGGATCAGGGGGTGGGAGTGTATTCTCTAAACTACAGCAACAATTAACTTTACAAGCTAACTGATTAAATCTCTTCACTGTCAGGAATTTAAAATGTGGTGCGCAGCTGCAAATAGCGGCCTCCTAATTACCAAAAACCCATGGTGAAGACATGCATGTCTGCTATTTCTGAACAAAGGGGATCCCAGAGAAGTTTTTACAACAATTTGTGTTATGGTTATGACTGCACAAACAGTATGTAAATAATTGCAGTGAATATGATTGCATTTCTCTGCAAAACAGTGGCATGCAATATACTAAAATTGGCCTAGATCAATAACTTTGGTTGTCTACTAAAAAAATATTTAGTTTTGATAGATAAATAAAAAACAAGGCTCCATTTCTGTTTAAATGGAGTGATAGCAAAAATAAAAAATCTCCAGTACTTTGAGCAAGTTTTTCTCTCAATGTCCTGGTCCTTAAGTGGTTAAATTACATCTGCTTGTTTTCAACACACAAGTCTCTGCTAATGGGAAGAAAAGAAAAAAAAGTTTGCTGTATATGTTACCTAAATGTTCCTTATAATCACAACTGTACAAAGATACATTCGGATGCCTATGTTAATACTAGTAATAATGCTTATATATAATTACTTTACACAAGTACTCCACATACCATGTGTTATTTTGTGTAACCCCTCAATAAAATTGTTCAGTATATGCTCTATGAATTCCAAAGCTCTCACTCAGGGCAATTTCCAGAGAAGAGCTGCTTAAACTTTTTTTTTACACAGGAAAATGTTTTACAACTCCCTTTATTTTAATATAGTAGAAAACAAATCCTTATCAGACAGGTTTAACTTTTTTTGTACTTTATACATCTGTATACCAGAGGTGATTATTATAAAGAATAAGTCAACTTTCATGGCCATTGCTAATCATAACAGATACCTTCCTTGGCTTCTTCCCCGCATGTGGCAATGAGCAACACACCCATACTGTATGTACAGTGGATATAAAAAGTCTACACACCCCTGTTAAAATGTCAGGTTTCTGTGATGTAAAAAAATGAGACAAAGATAAATCTTTTGAGAACTTTTTCCACCTTTAATGTGACCTATAAACTGTACAACTTGATTGAAAAACAAACTGAAAATTCTAGGTGGAGGGAAGTAAAAATAAAAAATGTGGTTGCATAAGTGTGCACACCCTCTTATTACTGGGGATGTAGCTGTGTTTAGAATTGAGCAATCACATTCAAAATCTTGTTAAATAGGAGTCAGTACACACCTGCCATCATGTAAAATGCCTCTGATTAACCCCAAATAAAGTTCAGCTGCTCTAGTAGGTCTTTCCTGACATTTTCTTAGTCGCATCATACAGCAAAAGCCATGGTCCGCAGAGAGCTTCCAAAGCATCAGAGGGATCTTATTGTTAAAAGGTATCAGTCAGGAGAATGGTACAAAATAATTTCCAAGGCATTAGATATACCATGGAACACAGTGAAGACAGTCATCATCAAGTGGAGAAAATATGGCGCAACAGTGAAATTACCAAAATTGATGAAAAGACTAGAAGAAAACTGGTCTGGGGGGCTGCCAAGAGGCATACAGCACCATTAAAGGAGCTGCAGGAATATCTGGCAAGTACTGGCTGTGTGGCGCATGTGACAACAATCGCCCGTATTCTTCATATGTCTGGGCTATGAGTTAGAGTGGCAAGACGGAAGCCTTTTCTTACGAAAAAAAAACATCCAAGCCCAGCTAAATTTTGCAAAAACACATCTGAAGTCTCCCAAAAGCATGTCGCAAAAGGTGTTCTGGTTTGATAAAACCAAAATTAAACTTTTTGGCCATAATTCCAAAAGATATGTTCGGAGGAAAAACAACACTGCATATAACCAAAAGAACACCATACCCACAGTGAAGCATTTTGGTGGCAGCATCATGCTTTGGGTCTGTTTTTCTTCAGCTGGAACTGGGGCCTTAGTCAAGGTAGAGGGAATAATGAACAGTTCCAAATTCCAGACAATATTGGCACAAAACCTTCAGGCTTCTGCTAGAAAGCTGAACATGAAGAGTTACTTCATCTTTCAGCATAACAACACCCCAAAGCATACATCTAAATCAACAAAGGAATGGCTTCACCAGAAGAAGATTAAAGTTTTAGAATGGCCCAGTCAGAGCCCAGACCTGAATCCAATCAAAAATCTGTGGGGTGATCTTAAGTGGGCTGTGCACAAGAGATGCCCTCACAATTTTTGCAAATAAGAGTGGGCAAACCTTGCCAAGTCAAGATGTGACATGCTGAAAAACTCATACCCAAAAAGACAAAGTGCTGTAATAAAATCAAAGGGTGCTTCAACAAAATATTAGTTTAAGGATGTGCACACTTATGCAACCATATTATTTTAGTTTTTTATTTCTACTTTCCTCCACCTAAAAGATTTTAGTTTGTTTTGCAATTGAGTTGTACAGTTTATAGGTCACATTAAAGGTGGAAAAAGTTCTGAAATGATTTCTTTGTCTCATTTTTTTTACATCACAGAAACAGGACATTTTAACAGGGGTGTGTCGACTTTTTATATCCTTTGTATGTAGACTGCAATGTTCACTCCAATTTTTTGGAGCATTGTGTGCAATAAAATGTGGCCTTTGCAATTTTTGGCCAAGTGACTAAAATGTGTGCATACGTTTCAAAAGGTACAAAATTAGCTATGTGTCTACCTCACAATAAGCAAAATACTGAAAAAAGTTACTCACTAATACACAAGCACACTCTCAAATATATACAACCCACACACACATTCATACATATACATCAACACTTATAAATATATATGTGCATTAATTTTCCTTTATGAGCAAAGTGGTGAGAAAAAGGAGGTCAACAGCAACCACCTATTCTTTTCTGTCTAAATGCTTCACAGCTGTTTAGTTAGTAATTGCAAATACAAATATACCATGGACAACTCCTGCTCTCCTGTCTTCCTGTGCACAGTACATTATACAATCTTGCGGGAACCCGCAAACATTTTTAAGTGACGCGCCCCCCCCCCCCCCCCCCCCCCCCAGATGTTCCACCCCCAGTTTAAGAAGCACAGGTCCAGAGACTCTGGCTACTGGGGTGGAAATCATACACACACACAGACCAACATTCACACACAGGAAAGCACCAATAGACATTCACATGCACACATACTGAAAGACACCCACATGCACACAAACAACACATTGACCTTCACATGCACACAAGCACCATCGGACACCCATAGGCATACACACACAAACAAACCAAGATACAGAAAACCAGGTACGACATGAACACAAAGGATTTTTGTTTTTTTACATAAGGAAAGGACTTTTACAGTGAATCCCAAGTAAGATTGAACTGAGCATCAAATATTAAGAAAATGTAATTGTTATTTATTACCATGCTTCAAATTTTATACTAATTCTGGCTCTAACCCTGTGTCAAAATACAATAATATTGGCAATCGCAAGACCTTAAAGATGTATGTAGAATTATTGCCACAGAGATCGAACACACAAAGCACTCAGGCTGCCCTTACAGGTAGAAAAATGTGACAAAAGTCAAAGAAAATAGCAGGCACTACTCAGATTGTTGCGCAACAATAAAAACACTTTAATGATTCCAAAAGTTAAAAATTAACGGCCAAGGGCATGGTACAAAGTCAGACAAGTCTGAGGCGTTTCGCGCCCCCTAGTGGCGCTTACTCAGTCTATGAGTAAGCGCCACTAGGGGGCGCAAAATGTTTCAGAGTTGTTTGCCTCTGTACTATGCCCATGCTCTTGGCCGTTTATTTTTAACTTTTGGAATCATTAAAGTGTTCTTATTGTTGCACCACAATCTCAGTAGTGCCTGCTATTTTCTTTGACTTTTGCTGGATATAGTGGTTTGATCCGCCGCAAGCTACGGCACTCTGGGCATTTCTGAGGTATCGGGTGACTGATCCATTTCCGGTATCGACAGGGGGTATAGAAGTTTGTTAGAAAAATGTGACCTATAATCTATAGTTCCTACAGGATCTAGGAAGTGGTCCCTGCATGCAATACTTCTAACAGTTCAAGGAATGATTTGTGACTCTCCAAAACAGGCAGCTACCAAACAGCAAAAAACACTGATTTGTGCTTATAACGGACCACTAAATACAGTAGAATTGAATAATTGACAAGTACAAATAAAAAAGACGTAATATCACTTACTTTGAATTTTAAATGAGCAGTAGAATATTGTCTGGCAAATTTCAAAGTTAATTCAATTTTCCCTACCCCTATATCATGCAACAGCCATCAGTCAATCACAAAAATGAATATATCTACTGTATATACTGTGCATTTTTGCACATGCTCAGTATGAGCTGGAGCCCCAGAAAGTGTGCATATAAAAATAATGTGCATGTTTTCATAATAGAAGGATATTGAAGTTTTTTTTAAGTTTCAAACTTCATCTGAATCATGAAACTTTAATTTTGACTTTAGTGTCCCTTTATCTTTGAATTAGCTTTCTTTGTCTAATCAGTGCTCCAACACCTCCCACAGGAAGCCGAGTCTCTTGTACTCTAATCAGTGCTCTGCGACCACCCTTTCCCACAACTTCATCTCTAATCTAGCCATATGGTGTCCTGGGTTTTGAAGTTCAAGAAACACAAGCCCCAGTGTTAAGGATTATGCCACATCCAGTAATTTATATATTGCTTTGTATGCCTCTTTATGAAGCAATAACCTGCTGGCTAGGGGACTTTCAGGCTGCTCTAGGCTTTCTTACAAACTCTTAGATAGATCTCTAAAATTGGGCAAGCCCCTCATCTAAAAGTGCTTAGTGGTTATCACATGATCACATCAGCAGTGATCATCTAATAGGCATATTGAATAAAATCAGGACATTCCCCTGTTGCTTACACACACACAAAAAAAAAGTGAAACAAGTCTTATTTGAAAGCAGTTATCCACCTTATTCAAATTAAACATGACTTGGATCAAAAGAGGAGTTACCCCTTGAGTTTAAATGATTTACAAATATTCCTTTAATTTTAACCGTTATAATACTGATGTTATTTTTTAATAATGTTATATAGAATAAATGTAAGCATCTTATGCTATGATTATAATCTGCCCCTTTTATTAAAGGGGCACTATTTTATATCTGATACTTTAATTGTATATAGTATGTTTTTCTTTTTGTATATTTGTTAAAAATGCAATAAAAATTGTGTGTGTGTGGGGGGGGGGGGGGGGGGGAGAAGTGATTTTATGTCAAGAGATTGTCATAATAAAATAACTTTTTCTACACTAGCGAGTTTAGACAGAAACTGGAGAATGCACACACTGTCAATGCTCTGTGAAATCAAAAGTTTATATTTTTATTTTAAGTATTTAAAATGTTATAGTTTGAAATTTTATTCCAAACCACTTCCTGCAAATTGTCAAAAATAATAAGATTTATTTTCCACATTTTCAATTGGTATTTTCTGTTGAAAAACAGATATAGAATCCTTAAAGGGACACTAAACCCACATTTTTTCTTTCATGATTCAGGAAAAGAATACATTTTTAAACAACATTTCAATTTACTTCCATTATCTAATTTGCTTCATTCTTTAGATATCCTTTGTTGAAGAAATAGAATGCGCATGGGTGAGCCAATCACACAAGGCAGAAGCTACTGAGCCTATCTAGATATGCTTTTCAGCAAAGTATATCAAAAGAATGAAGCAAATTAGATAATAGAAGTAAATTAGAAAGTTGTTTAAAATTGCAAAATCTTTCTAAATCATGAAAAATATTTTGGGTTTGATGTCCCTTTAATGCTGATGTTTTGGGAAGGTGGTCTAATACTAAAATGTGGAAATTTAAATGCATGTTTGAAATATTTAGGAAATGAGGACACCTAATGCTATTTACAATGTATATACTATAGAAAATGACAAAATGTAAGTTTTTTTTATACAAATTGTTTATGGTGTTTTTTTGCCATATTTGATCATTTCTGCAAACTAAAGTTATATTTAAAAAGTTTCCAGGCTGCAGGAAAGAAAACATTGTTAAATTTGTGTGGGTACCTCAGTAAAAAAAAAAAAAAACATGGAAACATATGTACAACTATAACTAGTCAAAAAAACATAATTTATGCTTACCTGATAAATTTATTTCTCTTGTAGGGTGTTCAGTCCACGGGTCATCCATTACTTATGGGATATATTCTCCTTCCCAACAGGAAGTTGCAAGAGGATCACCCAAGCAGAGCTGCTATATAGCTCCTCCCCTCACATGTCATATCCAGTCATTTGACCGAAACAAGACGAGAAAGGAGAAACTATAGGGTGCAGTGGTGACTGGAGTTATAATTTAAAATTTAGAACCTGCCTCAAATAGACAGGGCGGGCCGTGGACTGAACACACTACAAGAGAAATAAATTTATCAGGTAAGCATAAATTATGTTTTCTCTTGTTAAGTGTGTTCAGTCCACGGGTCATCCATTACTTATGGGATACCAATACCAAAGCTAAAGTACACGGATGATGGGAGGGACAAGGCAGGAACATTAAACAGAAGGAACCACTGCCTGTAGAACAGGGGTGTCAAACTCCTTTTAGTCGCGGGCCATTTTCCATACAAGTACAACTCACGTGGGCCGCACACTACCTACATATCTTGTCATTGCTAAACAGTGCAGTGGCATTTGCTATAACTGTATTCGTTTCAAAAGATTGTGTTCTGTAACTCCTAATTAACTTACTCTGGCTTGAGGAAATGTGCTCTAATGCTTTTAAGAAGGTGACACACACGCTCCACCTGCGACCCACTGTTTATAATAGTGATAGACATACCTGTTGTACATAATATAAAATAAATACATAGAAATATATATTAAGTATGTGATTTTAGTTAAAGAGAAAATGATGGAAAGGAATGGACAGAAATGATGTGGGAAATCAGTGCTACCATAGTAATGAACTGCATGTGTTAAAGAAATCATTATGCACTTATCTGTCTTTTTCTTTTTAATAACGTATGTTTTAATGTATGTGCATCCCTAACAGTAAGCACACTCGCTCTTTAAGTAATAAGCATATTATAATTAATATTTTTCATGGAGGTGGCGTGGGCCGCACAAAATTAGGTTGAGGGCCGCATGAGGCCCGCGGGCCGCAAGTTTGACACCCCTGCTGTAGAACCTTTCTCCCAAAAACAGCCTCCGAAGAAGCAAAAGTGTCAAATTTGTAAAATTTGGAAAAAGTATGAAGCGAAGACCAAGTTGCAGCCTTGCAAATCTGTTCAACAGAGGCCTCATTCTTAAAGGCCCAGGTGGAAGCCACAGCTCTAGTGGAATGAGCTGTAATTCTTTCAGGAGGCTGCTGTCCAGCAGTCTCATAGGCTAAGCGTATAATGCTACGAAGCCAAAAAGAGAGAGAGGTAGCCAAAGCCTTTTGACCTCTCCTCTGTCCAGAGTAAACGACAAACAGAGAAGAAGTTTGTCTAAAATCTTTAGTTGCCTGTAAGTAGAACTTCAGAGCACGGACCACGTCTAGATTATGCAAAAGACGTTCCTTCTTTGAAGAAGGATTAGGACATAATGATGGAACAACAATCTCTTGATTGATATTCTTGTTAGAAACAACCTTAGGTAAAAACCCAGGTTTAGTACGCAGAACTACCTTGTCTGAATGAAAGATCAGATAAGGAGAATCACAATTTAAGGCAGATAACTCAGAGACTCTTCGAGCCGAGGAAATAGCCATCAAAAACAGAACTTTCCAAGATAAAAGCTTAATATCAATGGAATGAAGGGGTTCAAACGGAACACCCTGAAGAACTTTAAGAACCAAGTTTAAGCTCCACGGAGGAGCAACAGCTTTAAACACAGGCTTAATCCTAGCCAAAGCCTGACAAAAAGCCTGGACGTCTGGATTCTCTGCCAGACGCTTGTGTAAAAGAATAGACAGAGCAGAAATCTGTCCCTTTAGTGAACTAGCGGATAAGCCCTTTTCTAAACCCTCTTGTAGAAAAGACAATATCCTAGGAATCCTAACCTTACTCCATGAGTAACTCTTGGATTCACACCAATATAAATATTTACACCATATCTTGTGTTAAATTTTTCTGGTAACAGGTTTCCGAGCCTGTATTAATGTATCAATAACCGAATCCGAAAACCCACGCTTTGATAGAATCAAGCGTTCAATTTCCAAGCAGTCAGCCTCAGAGAAAATAGGTTTGGATGGTTGAAAGCAGGGCCGCAATCAGGGGGTGACAGGGGTGACTCCTGTCAGGGGCCCAATGGGCTAGGGGGGCCCCCATGAGGCAAGAACTAAAAAAAAAAAAAAAAAAAAAAAAATTTTTTAATTTTGGCAGCCACCAGTGAGTACTACTACAGCAGAGTGCTAATTGAGCATGGGAAATGTTATTACAAGGAGTAAAGTATTAGCATTTGAGAGGATTTCTGAGTGTGCACTAAACCACTATGCACAGTGTGAGACAGACTTGGCACTTTGTTTGTAGAGTGTGTGCCTGAGTCAGACGGCTGATCACTTTCATTTGCAGAGGAGGTAGGAATTACTTAGCAAGTGTTTTTTATTTCTTTGTGCAATTTAAGATTGTAACTTCAGTGTGGTAGTAGTTGTATGGTGGTGCCAGGGGTCCATAAAAACACATTTTGTTAGCAGCAGCGTATTTATGATTATTTGACAATGCTGTAGAAATTCTATATTTAAAACCATGCAGAAATGTTTCCTCCTCAATGCACAAATGATATATATTGCATTCCAGTTTACTGCCCCTTTATGCAAGGACTTTCCAGATACAAGGAGGCATTTTATCTAAGATTTTTACATCTGCATAACATGTTATACTCTCAGACTAAGATTGCTCAGTGTTGGAAATGAGACAGGTTAACTTAAAACTGTTCAGTTTACTCTACAGCTGACTTAATTTTGAAATGCATACCAACAAGCTTAAATCCTGCATTTAACCAGATCTAATGGTATGAGTACCACAGATTATGGTTCCACCAAGACCATATAGAGTACAGCATTTTCAAAATCCACAAGTACAGCTGACAGATGGGAACATTTGTACACTATATTTGAAGTGGTGCTCTTGGTTGGGGAAAATGGGGAAAATATCAAACAAACATATGTCAACCTTTTAAAAGTACTTTTCTTCATCTAGCCATCTACCCAGATCATTAATGTACAATTTTGAATTCACAGAATTATTTTTGTTTGCACATTTACAAATATGATTCTTTAAAAAGTGATCTCTTAATTTCTGCATTTTTTTTTATCATGCATGTCACACACTGTTGATTTAGGGGATGCAAGGTGCATAAATGTTTCCTCCTGTGAGTGCTTCTGTGGGTGTCTGTGTTTATGTCTTTGTGCTTTGGTTTGTGTCTCTATGAGTGTGTATGTATTTTCTTTCTGTTGGTATCTTTGTGAGGGTGGGTGTGTATGTCTTTGTGCATTTTCTGTGGATGTCTGTGAGGGTGTGTGCATATGTCTTTAAGCTTCTTCTATGGGTGTCTCTGTGAGGGTGGGTGTGTTTGTCTTTGTGTATTTTCTCTGGATGCCTCTGTGAGGGTGGGTGTGTATGTCTGTGGTTTCTGTGGATGTCTCTGTGAGGGTGTGTATTTTCTGTGGGTGTCTCTGTGAGGGTGTGTGCATGTCTTTGTGTGTTTTCTGTGGATGTCTCAGTGAGGGTGTGTATGTATGTTTTTCTGTGTTTTCTATGGGTGTGTGTGTGTGTGTGTGTATGTCTTTGTGTGTTTTCTGAGGCTGTCTCTGTTGGTGTTTCCTTGGGTGTATGTGCAAGTTTGAGTTTGTGTGTGTGTGTCCTTTGTCTGTTCCTTTTTAGGACATTTTTGACCTTACTACTGATTATTCACATCTTTCTACAGACTTTGAGACTAGTGAGACCTTTCTGGAAGTCACCAATCTACCATTTAACCTATAAATTATTGTTTAGGCAGTTCAGGGCCCTTCCTTTCAGCCACTGCATGCTGTTGTCATCATTTAGTTGGCATCTTCCTTTACAAAAAGATAATCAGAACTCCATATTTTGTTTTCTAAATCGCCTTTTTTTACAAAACTGTAGTTTACCTCATTACTTGTCAGGTCAATGTAAACAAGTGCTAAGTGTCTGAGTTTCTTTGCGTGTTTGCTTGAGTGTCTATATGTGAATCCTTATGTGTGAGTGTGTGTGTGTGTTTCAGTGTATGTTACTACCTTTACAACATTTCCAAGTTTAAATAGACACTTAAGAATAAAGTGCATATACGTTTTAGTTACTTGGTCAATCAAAAATTGCACATGTCAAAGGAGGGGGGGGGGGGCCCTGATCAATGGTTAAGTCAGGGGCCCCAAAATTTCTAGTGGCGGCCCTGGTTGAAAGGACCCTGAATTAGAAGGTCCTGCCTCAGGGGTAGAGACCATGGTGGACAGGACGACATGTCCACTAGGTCTGCATACCAGGTCCTGCGTGGCCACGCAGGCGCTATCAGAATCACCGATGCTCTCTCCTGTTTGATCCTGGCAATCAGTCGAGGTAGCAACGGAAAAGGTGGAAACACATAAGCTATGTTGAAAACCCAAGGGGCTGCTAGTGCATCTACCAGCACCGCTCCCGGGTCCCTGGACCTGGATCCGTAACAAGGAAGCTTGGCGTTCTGGCGAGATGCCATGAGATCCAGATCCGGTTTGCCCCAACGATGAATCAGTTGGGCAAATACCTCCGGGTGAAGTTCCCACTCCCCCGGATGAAAAGTCTGGCGACTTAAAAAATCCGCCTCCCAGTTCTCCACGCCTGGGATGTAGATCGCTGACAGGTGGCAAGAGTGAGACTCTGCCCAGCGAATTATCTTCGAGACTTCCATCATCGCTAGGGAACTCCTGGTTCCCCCTTGATGATTGATGTAAGCCACAGTCGTGATGTTGTCCGACTGAAATCTGATGAACCGCAGTGTTGCCAACTGAGGCCAAGCTAGAAGAGCATTGAATATTGCTCTTAATTCTAGAATGTTTATTGGGAGGAGTTTCTCCTCCTGAGTCCACGATCCCTGAGCCTTCAGGGAGTTCCAGACTGCTCCCCAGCCTAGTAGGCTGGCATCTGTTGTTACAATCGTCCAATCTGGTCTGCGAAAAGTCATTCCTTTGGACAGATGAACCCGTGACAACCACCAGAGAAGAGAATCTCTGGTCTCCTGGTCCAGATTTAGCAAAGGGGACAGATCTGAGTAATCCCCGCTCCATTGACTTAGCATGCATAGTTGCAGCGGTCTGAGATGTAGGCGCGCAAATGGCACTATGTCCATTGCCGCGACCATTAAGCCGATTACTTCCATGCACTGAGCTACTGATGGGCTTGGAATGGAATGAAGGACACGGCAAGCATTGAGAAGCTTTGATAACCTGGACTCCGTCAGGTAAATCTTCATCTCTACAGAATCTATAAGAGTCCCTAGAAAAGGAACCCTTGTGAGTGGTAACAGAGAACTCTTTTCCACGTTCACTTTCCACCCATGCGACCTCAGAAATGCTAGAACTATCTCTGTATGAGACTTTGCAATTTGAAAACTTGACGCTTGTATCAGAATGTCGTCTAGGTACGGAGCCACCGCTATGCCTCGTGGTCTTAGTACCGCCAGAAGAGAGCCCAGAACCTTTGTAAAAATTCTCGGGGCCGTAGCCAACCCGAAGGGAAGCGCTACAAACTGGTAATGCCTGTCTAGAAAGTCAAACCTTAGGTACCGATAATGATCTTTGTGAATCGGTATGTGAAGGTAGGCATCCTTTAAATCCACTGTGGTCATGTATTGACCCTCTTGGATCATGGGTAGGATGGTCCGAATGGTTTCCATCTTGAACGATGGAACCCTCAGGAATTTGATTAAGATTTTTAAATCTAAGATTGGTCTGAAGGTTCCCTCTTTCTTGGGAACCACAAACAGATTTGAATAAAACCCTTGCCCCTGTTCCGTTCGCGGAACTGGGTGGATCACTCCCATCACTAAGAGGTCTTGTACACATTGTAGAAATGCCTCTTTCTTTACTAGGTTTGTTGATAACCTTGACAGATGAAACCTCCCTTGTGGAGGAGAAGTTTTGAAGTCCAGAAGGTATCCCTGAAATATAATCTCCAACGTCCAGGGATCCTGTACATCTCTTGCCCAAGCCTGGGCGAAGAGAGAGAGTCTGCCCCCCACTACATCTGTCTCCGGAAAGGGGGCCCTGACTTCATGCTGTCTTAGGGGCGGAAGTAGGCTTTCTGGCCTGCTTGCCCTTGTTCCATGACTGGTTGCCTTTCCAACCCTGTCTGTAACGAGCAGTAGTTCCTTCCTGTTTTGGAGCGGAGGAAGTTGATGCTGCTCCTGCCTTGAAATTACGAAAGGCACGAAAATTAGACTGTTTGGCCTTCGATTTGGCCCTGTCCTGAGGAAGGGTGTGGCCCTTACCTCCAGTAATGTCAGCAATAATTTCCTTCAAGCCGGGCCCGAATAAGGTCTGCCCTTTGAAAGGAATGTTTAGTAATTTAGACTTAGAAGTTACATCTGCTGACCAGGATTTAAGCCAAAGCGCTCTGCGCGCCTGTATGGCGAATCCGGAATTTTTAGCCGTAAGTTTGGTTAAATGCACTACGGCATCCGAAACAAACGCATTAGCCAGCTTAAGGGTTCTAATCTTGCTCAGAGATTCATCCAATGGTGCTGTGTGAATCGCCTCTTCCAGAGACTCAAACCAGAATGCCGCTGCAGCAGTGACAGGCGCAATGCATGCAAGAGGCTGTAATATAAAACCTTGTTGAACAAACATTTTCTTAAGATAACCCTCTAATTTTTTTATCCATTGGATCTGAGAAAGCACAGCTATCCTCCACCGGGATAGTGGTACGCTTGGCTAAAGTAGAAACTGCTCCCTCCACCTTAGGGACCGTCTGCCATAAGTCTCGTGTGGTGGCGTCTATAGGGAACATTTTTCTAAATATCGGAGGAGGGGAAAAAGGCACACCGGGTCTATCCCACTCCTTACTAATAATCTCTGTAAGCCTCTTTGGTATAGGAAAAACGTCAGTACACACCGGCACCGCGTAGTATTTATCCAGCTTACATAATTTCTCTGGGATTGCCACCGTGTCACAATCATTCAGAGCCGCTAACACCTCCCCTAGCAACACGCGGAGGTTCTCAAGCTTAAAATTAAAATTTGAAATTTCTGAATCCGGTCTCCCCGAATCAGAACCGTCACCCACAGAATGAAGCTCTCCGTCCTCATGTTCTGCAAATTGTGACGCAGTATCAGACATGGCTCTCGTGTCATCGGCGCGCTCTGTCCTTAACCCAGAACTGTCGCACTTGCCTCTTAACTCGGGCATATTGTATAATACTTCTTTCATAACATTAGCCATATCATGTAAAGTGATTTGTAAGGGCCTTGATGTACTTGGCGCCTCAATCTCACGCACCTCACGAGCGGGAGACGAAGGTACTGACACGTGAGGAGAGTTAGACGGCATAACTGCCCCCTCGTCTGGTGATAATTTTTTAATCGGTACAGATTGATTTTTCAAAGTAACATCAATACAATTGGTACACATATTTCTATTGGGCTCCACAACGGCTTTTAAACATAATGAACAAGCAGATTCCTCTGTATCAGACATGTTTAAACAGACTAGCAATGAAGCTAGCAAGCTTGGACAATACTTTCAATAAGTTTGCAAGCAATATAAAAAATGCTGCAGCGCTTTTAAAAAACACAGTTGAGTAACAAAGAACTAATTCAGTTATAGTCAACAATTCTTTAAATGTATTAATTAGCAGAGGATTGCACCCATTAGCAATAGGATGATTAACCCCTCAGAACCAAAAAAAACACAACAAAAAAAAAAAACGGATATCAAATTAATATTAAACGTTTTTATCACAGTCTAACACACTGTCACAGGTCTGCTGTGACTGATTACCTCCCTCAAAAACGAATTTTGAAGACCCCTGAGCTCTCTAGAGACGTCCTGGATCAAGGAGGAAGAAGCAGGAAGACTGTGCTAGAATTTTAACTGCGCAACAAGGCGCTAAAAAGAGACCCTTCCCGCTCATTTACAACAGTGGGAGACCTGATATAACGGTTTCTATGCAGAAAAATACGTTGGCCATGTGGAAAAAAATTCATGCCCAAAGGATTTATCACCAAAGTACCTCACAAAACGAATAACATGCCAGTAAACGTTTTGAAAATAAACTTCTTTAAATGTCATGCAAAGTTATCACTAAGCATGCAACCAGTCGCTACCACTGCAGATAAGGCTTAAGCATTATTTCAGTATTAACAGTATTTTCTCAGTCAAATTCTAGTCCCTAGAAAATAACTCCACTGAGCATACATTCATCAGCCTGATACCAGTCACTACTACTGTATTTAAGGCTGTACTTACATCATACGGGTAACAGCAGTATTTTCTTAGTCGATTCCATTCCCAGAAAATATTGTACTGCACATACCTCATTTGCGGGGGACCCCGCATGCTATTCCCATGTTCTGAAGTTACCCCACTCCTCAGAATGTCGAGAACAGCCAGTGGATCTTAGTTACGCCTGCTAAGATCATAGAAAACGCAGGCAGTTTCTTCTTCAAAATACTGCCTGAGATAGAAAAACAGCACACTCCGGTGCCATTTAAAATAACAAACTTTTGATTGAAGAATAATTAAGTAAAAACTCCAACTCCTCCTGCGACCTCCTTCTTTGTTGAGGGTTGCAAGAGAATGACTGGATATGACATGTGAGGGGAGGAGCTATATAGCAGCTTTGCTTGGGTGATCCTCTTGCAACTTCCTGTTGGGAAGGAGAATATATCCCATAAGTAATGGATGACCCGTGGACTGAACACACTTAACAAGAGAAAAACACAGATTCAGTACAGGGGCAGAAATGGATCAGATAGTAACCTATCAAAACACACCACTTATCTTTGCTGCTTCTGCACAAAAAATGGTATAAAAGAGCTCCCTTTCACTATGTGCAGAATTATATAACATTATTTTTAAAGTTTACTGACACTTTAAAGTGAGTTTACTCAAACATTTTCTCCCCTTTAATTTGTTCACAATGATCCACTTTACCTGCTGGAGTGTATTAAATTGTTAACAAGTATTTCCATTACCCTTATATTGGCATTTGAAATAGTTTATTTAGCCTGTGGTATCCCCACCTATCCTGAAAGTTTTTAGCCTCGAGGACAAGCTGTATAAACACAGCCAGTAGAAGAAATTACACTCCTAGTGGGTTATAGAAGAGATAAGGTAACAAAATGTTAATTTTCCATTGTTCTCTCCAAGTATTGTTGATTGGTTTATGAACAGATATAACAAAGAAGCAGGTATATGTACACAATGTGATAAAGTAATGAGATTTGATTATACCTACAAGTGCAACCCATTTTGTTAGGTTGTGGCTTCAAACTACAAAATTAGCTAATTCATATACTGTACACAAATAATCCTTAAAAAAAAAGCAAATCTCATACATTTTATACTCTGCAGCTGGTAAAAAAAAGTTATTGGAAACAGATGACAAACATTTTTATAGTATACTGTCCCTTTAAAGTGATGGACCGGTAGACTCTTCACTTTATAAAAACCGATCCAGAACGTTAGTGATATTTTAGATGGAGTTTCATTCATCAGTTGTAATGAAGATGCGCTATAACTTACTTTTTTTTTTTTTTTTTTTTTTTAAATTTCAAAAAAGCTTTATTGAAACAAAAGTGTAATACAAGGTATACAATAATTATACTGCATTGTTACATTATGTGAACAAATCTTACAAACGGTTTGGGTCTGTAAAAGACTGTCAGATTGAATCTCTTCAAAACTCCTCTTCAAAAGTTACATTCGTTCAGGGTATCTTGCAATGTCAGTTTGAGAGGATAATAGATTGAACAGTAATTCTATAGCAAAGGAAATGTTCATTTTATAACTTCAACATTGCGGGATTTTATGCACATAAATTTACTGTGCTAAGAAAAACAGAAAGTCAATCAACCGTTATTCCTGTAGTTACCATACACATTATCTTTATCATGCTAATCCACAGCTGTTTCTCTAGTTGAGATTTCTGTGAAAGGGCTAACAAATCTATGGGTCTAATGAAGTGTCCCCATCCCCCTGTGTGCAGTGTGCTTACATGTGTTAGTCTGTAGGTGAGTGTTGCTTCCAAAGGAGTGTCATTAGTTCATGTGTTTCCGTGGTGCCCGATTGTAGGTGGTGATATCTCTCAAGTTGGAGAAAGTTTTCTACTTGTATTTTCCATTCTTGTACTGTGGGGGGTGTATTCGATTTCCAGCGTTTAGGTATTAATGTTTTGGCGCTGTTAATCATTAGAATGAGCAGACGCCTTGCTATGTTGTTATTGGTTTTAGGGAGGGACATATACAAGAGTATCAAGGGGTCGTTAGGTATATGTTGTCCTATTACTTCTGACATAAAACCCAGAGTCTCCAACCAGAATGTATCCAGTCTATCGCAACTCCACCAGATGTGTGTCAAGCTGCCTTCTTCCCCACAACCCCGCCAGCATTTATTACTCACTGTTCTGTATATTTTACGAAGTATCTGGGGGTAAGATACCAGCATGTAAGGAGTTTAAAATTGGTTTCCAGTACCCTGACTGATATAGACAATCTCTTAGTTTCTAGAAAAAGCTCTCTGCCAGTCCTTGTCCTGTATAACTAGTCCTAGTTCCTTTTCCCATGCTCTGGTATAGCTGGGTAGTTCTTGTGAATCCCCTTTCACTAATTGTTTATATATTAGTGATATTAGGTGTCTGGGAGTGTTAGTAGAGGGGCAGAGGGTTTCAAATGGCGTCAGTTTTCTGGTTAAGTTCTGTCTCTTAGAGTGAGACTGGATAAAATGACATGTTTGTGTGTATGAGTACCAGTTAACTCTAATGTCTGGTTGCGATTCCTGTATTGAGTCGAGTGTTAGTTGTCCCTTCATGTTGAAATATTGAGATGACTCTATTCTTAATGTGCGTACCTGAAGTTCTCTGTGTTTCCTTGTGAAACCAGGGTAGAGCGGTATTGTGACTTATTGGTAACATGGGGGAGATAATGTTGGACATGTGTGTTGTAGTGTTTAGTAGTCTGTCCCACGTCTGGAAGAATTCTTCCAGTACTTGGTAGTGCTGAAGAAATGCTGGTCATTGTTTGGTCGGCAGCCATGCTGCTATTCCTGCATTGCACATCCCTAAGATATGCCTGTCAATTTGGACCCACTGCTTATGTGCGTTGTTAGTGCACCACTCAACTAAGTTTTGTAGGGCTATTGATGTTTTATACATATGGATATTTGGAACTCCCAGCCCTCCGTTTTCTCTTGCCATATACATTGTTTGCTTAGCTATCCTGGGCCTAATGCCCTGCCAAATAAATTGTTCTAAAAAAGATTGTATCTTAGAAAGATACTGGTGCGGGAGTTGTATGGGGATAGTTTGCAATAGATATAAGAGCCTGGGAAGAGCAATCATATTTATCACATTTACTCTACCTATCCAAGATATTGATTTGCTCTTCCAACTAGAGAGATCTGACATTAGTGAGGTTTCTAATACTTTATAATTCGACTGGAATAACTCTTTGGGGTCTGTGGTTAAGTAAATGCCCTTTTTAATATAGATATGATATTTAAATTCACTGTGCTCCGCCACCCACAGTAAAAAAAAAATCTGTGAGATAAAGGTTGGAACTGTTCTCCAATCAGCGCTCTCTCCTTTGGGCGCCTTTTGTTGTTATTAGAGCGCTGATTGGATAACAATTCAAACCATTAACTCAAAGAAAAACATAATTTATGTAAGAACTTACCTGATAAATTAATTTCTTTCATATTGGCAAGAGTCCATGAGCTAGTGACGTATGGGATAGCAATACCCAAGATGTGGAACTCCACGCAAGAGTCACTACAGAGAGGGATAAAAATAAAAACAGCCATTTTCCGCTGAAAAAAATAACCCACAACCCAAAATCTAAGTTAATTCTCATGAAATGAAAAGAAAAAACTTAAAACATAAGCAAAAGAATCAAACTGAATCAGCTGCCTGAAAAACTTTTCTACCAAAAAACTGCTTCTGAAGAAGCGGATACATAAAAACGGCAGAATCTAGTAAATGTATGCAAAGAAGAACAGGTTACTGCTTTGCAAATCTGAACAACTGAAGCTTCATTCCAAAAAGCCCACGAAGTGGAGACTAATCAAGTAGAATGAGCTGTAATTCTCTGAGGCTTGACCCGAACCCAAGTAAGCTGAATGAATCAAAAGCTTTAACCACGAAGCCAAGGAAAAGGCAGAAGCCTTCTGACATTTCCTAGAACCAGGAAAGATAACAAATAGACTAGAAGTCTTCCTGAAATCTTAAGTAGTTCAACATAATATTTCAAAGCTCTTACCACATCCAAAGAATGTAAGGATTTCTCCAAAGAATTCTTAGGATTAGGATACAAGGAAGAGACAACAATTTCTCTATTAATGTTGTTAGAATTCACAACCTTAGGTAAGGATTTAAATGAAGTCCGCAAAACCACCTTATCCTGAGAAAAAAAAAAACAGAAATGGAGACTCACAAGAAAGAGCAGAAAATTCAGAAAGTATTCTTGCAGAAGAGATGGCCAAAAGGAACAACACTTCCCAAGAAAGTATTTTAATGTCCAAAGAGAGCATAGGCTCAAATGGAGGAGCCTGTAAAGCCTTCAAAACCAAAATAAGACTCCAAGGAGGAGAGATTGAATTAATGACAGGCTTGATACAAACCAAAGCCTGTACAAAAACAGTAAATATCAGGAAGCGTATCAATCTATCTGTGAAAAGAGACAGAAAGAACAGAGATTTGTCCCTTCAAGGAACTTGCAGACAAAACCTTTATTAAAACCACCCTGAAGAAACTGTAAAAATCTCGGAATTCTGAAAGAATGCCAAGTGAACTTATGAGAAGAACACCATGCAAATAAGTCTTTCAAACTCGATAATAAATCTTTCTAAAAATAGATTTACAAGCCTGTAACATAGTATTAATCACTGAGTCAGAGAAACCTCTGACTAAGCACTAGGCGATTCATTTCCATACCTTCAAATTTAATGATTTGAAATCCTGATGGAAAAACGGACCTTGAGACAGAAAATTCGACCTTAATGGAAGAGGTCCGAACAAAATCCGCATATCAAAACCTGTGAGGCCATGCTGGAACTACCAGCAAACCAAATGACTGTTCAATGATGATTATGGATATCAATCTTGGAAGAAGAACTAGAGGCGGGAAATATAAGCAGGTTGGTAGCACCAAAAAAGTGTCAACATATCCACTGCTTCCACCTGAAAAATCCCTGGACCTGGACAGGTACCTACCTGGGAAGTCTTCTTGTATAGATGAGAAGCCATCAGATCTATTTCTGAAAGACCCCAAATCTGAACAATCTGAGAAAACACATCTGGATGGAGAGACCACTACCCTGGATGTTAAGTCTGACGGTTGAAATAATCTGTCCGCTCCCCAATTGTCTACCCCTGGGATATGAACCACAGAAATTAGACAAGAGCTGTATTCCGCCCAAAAAGTATTAGAGATACTTCTTTCATAGCTAGGGAACTGTGAGTCCCACCCTGATGATTGACATATGCCACAGCTGTGATATTGTCTGTCTTGAAAGCAATTAAATGGAATTCTCTTCAACAGGGGCCAAGCCTGAAGAGCCCTGAAAATTGCACGGAGTTCCAAATATTTATTGGTAATCTCGCCTCTTGAGATTTAAAAACCCCTTGCGCTATCAGAGAACCCCAAACAGCTCCCCAACCTGAAAAGACTTGCATCTGTTGTGATCACAGTCCAGGTTGGACGAACCAAAGAGACCGCTAGAACTATACGATGGTGATCTAACCACCAAGTCAGAGATAGTTGAATATTGGGATTTAAGGATATAAATTGTGATATCCTCGTATAATCCCTGCAGTATAATCCCTGCACCATTGATTCAGCATACAAAGCCGGAAACGTCTCATATGAAAACGAGCAAAGGGAATCGAGTCCGATTCTGCAGTCATGAGACCTAAAACTTCCATGCACATAGCTGAAGGAAAAAATAGAGACTGAAGGTTCAGAGAAGCTGAACCCAATTAAAATTGTCTCTTGTCTGTTAGAGACAGAGACATGGACACAATCTATCTGGAAACCTAAAAAGGTGACCCTTGTCTGAGGAATCAAGGAACTTTTTGGTAAATTGATCCTCCAACCATGTCTTTGAAGAAACAACAGAAGTTGATTCGTATGAGATTCTGCAGAACGTAAAGACTGAACAAGTACCAACTAGATATCGTCCAAATAAGGAAACACAGAGAACCTTTGATAAGATTCCTAGAGCTGTCGCTAGACCAGAAAGGAAGAGCAACAAAATGGTAATGCTTGTCTAAAAAAGAGAATCACAGAAACTGATAATAATCTGGATGAAACAGAATATGAGGAAATGCATCCTGTAAGTCTATTGTGGGCATAAAATGCCCTTGCTGAACAAAAGGCAGAATATACCTTTGGGACAATGAATAGTTTTGAATAAAACCCCAGACTCCGTTAATGAAACGGAACTGGCATGATTACCCCAGATAACTCCAGGTCTGAAACACACTTCAGGAAAATCTTAGCCTTTACTGGAAATGCTGGAATGCATGAGAGAGAAAAACTTCTCACAGTCGGTCTTATTCTGAATCCTATTCTGTACCCCTGAGAAACAATATTCTGAATCTAAGGACTTTGGACCGATTTGATCCAAATAACTTAAAAAAATCTTAATCTGCCCCCTACCAGCTGACCTGGAATAGGGGCCGCACCTTCATGCGGACTTGGGGCTGGCTCTGATCCCCTAAATGGCTCGAATTTATTCCAATTTAACAAAGGCTTCCAATTGGAAACATATTCCTTGGGGAAGAGTTAGGTTTCAGTTCCTTATTAAGAACGAAAACAGAAGAAGCTTAAAATTTACCCTTAGAACTTAATCTTGAGGCAAAAAAACTCCCTTCCCCACAGTAACAGTTGAAAGTATTGAATCCAACTGTGAATTAAATAATTTATTACCTTGTAAGGAAAAAAAATAGAAATTTGGATTAAGAAATCATATCAGCATTCCAAGATTTAAGCCACAAAGCTCTTCTAGCTAAAATAGCTAAAGACACAGATTTAACATCAATTTTGATAATAACAAAAAATGACATCACAAATGAAATTATTAGCATGTCAAATCAAGTTAACAATGCTAGACAAATCATGATCCAATACTTGTTGCGCTAAAGTTTCCAACCAAAAAGTTGAAGCAGCTGCAACATCAGCCAAAGAAATTGAAGGCCTGAGAAAAGGACCTGAAAATAAATTAACTTTCCTTAGATAAGATACAAGTTTCCACTCTGAAGGATCTTTAAAATAAATACTATTTTCCATAGAAATAGTAGCAAGAGTAGAGATAGCCCCAACTTTGGGGATCCTTTCCCAAAACTCCAATCTAACTGCTGGCAAAGAATACAATTTTTAAAACCTTAAAGAAGGAATAAAAGAAGTACCAGGCCTATTCCATTCCTTAGAAATCAAATCAGAAACAGCATCAGGAACTGGAAAAACCTCTGAAATAACCACAGGAGGTTTATAAACAGAATTTAAATGTTTACTAGCTTTAAAATCAAGAGGACTAGTCTCCTCAATATACAATATAATCAACACGTCTTCAACAAAGAACGAATGTACTAAATTTTAAATAAATAAGAAGATTTGTTAGTGTCAATATCTGATGAAGGATCTTCTGAATCAGATAGATCCTCATCAGAGAAGGATAATTCAGTATGTTGTCAGTCATTTGAAATTTCATCAACTTATGAGAAGTTTAAAAAAGACCTTTACATTTATTAGAAGGCGGGATAGCAGACAAAGCCTTCTGAATAGAATCAGAAAAATATTCTCATAAATTCACAGGTATATCTTGTACATTAGATGTTAAAAGAATAGCAACAGTCAATGCATTATTACTGATGGACATAATCTCTGCATGTAAAAGTTTATCATGATAACTTATTACAAACCACAGCTGAAGATATAATCTCCATAACATTACAATAAATGTACTTAGCTTTGGTAGAACTGATATCAGTCAGCAGGATTCCAACAGTGTTTTTCTGAGACAGGAATAGTTTGAGACATCTTGCAAATGTAAGAGAAAAAACAACATATAAAGCAAAATGATCAATTTCCTTATATTACAGTTTCAGGAATGGGAAAAAATGCAAACAGCATAGCCCTCTGACATAGAAAAAAGGCCAGAGGCAAAAGGAATAGGGTCTTAAATAATTAAAATATTTGGCGCCAAGTATGACGCACCACAAAAAGAATTTTTTTTTGTCGCCAAAAACGTCCGGAATCGAAACACTAGCGTCATAGATGACGCAACCTCGAAATTACGAATTTGCGTTAACGAACGTAACTTTCGCTCCAAAAAAAAGTAAATTTATGCTTACCTGATAAATTAATTTCTTCTACGATATGACGAGTCCACGGATTTCATCCTTACTTGTGGGATTTATCCTCCTGCTAACAGGAAGTGGCAAAGAGCACCACAGCAGAGCTGTATATATAGCTCCTCCCTCCCCTCCTTCCCTCCACCTCCAGTCATTCGACCGAAGTTAGGAAGAGAAAAGAAAAGCCAAAGGTGCAGAGGTGATTGAAGTTTATAAAAAGAAAAATAATAGAAATCTGTCTTAAAAATGACAGGGTGGGCCCTGGACTTGTTGTATCGTAGAAGATATTAATTTATCAGGTAAGCATAAATTTACTTTTCTTCTACAAGATACGACGAGTCCACGGATTTCATCCTTACTTGTGGGATACAATACCAAAGCTACAGGACACAGATGAAAGGGAGGGACAAGACAGGAACCTAAACGGAAGGCACCACTGCTTGAAGAACCTTTCTCGCAAAACCAGCCTCAGAAGAAGCAAAAGTATCAAATTTGTAAAATTTGGAAAAAGTGTGAAGAGATGACCAAGTTGCAGCCTTGCAAATCTGTTCAACAGAAGCATCGTTTTTAAAAGCCCATGAGGAAGCCACAGCCCTAGTAGAATGAGCCGTAATTGTTTCAGGAGTCTGCTGTCCAGCAGTCTCATACGCCAGACGGATGATACTCTTCAGCCAAAAAGAAAGGGAGGTAGCCGTAGCTTTCTGACCCCTACGCTTTCCAGAAAAAACAACGAATAATGAAGATGATTGACGGAAATCCTTAGTCGCCTGCAATTAAAACTTCAGGGCACGGACCACGTCCAGGTTATGCAACATACTCTTTCTTAGAAGAAGGGTTAGGACATAATGAAGGAACAACAATTTCCTGATTAATATTCTTATTAGAAACAACCTTAGGAAGAAAACCAGGTTTGGTACGTAAGACCACCTTATCAGGATGGAAGATAAGATAAGGCGAATCACATTGTAATGCTG